>NW_005872145.1:13303-24270 GCF_000147115.1 Myotis lucifugus
GGGGGTGGGTGGGGACAGGGGTGGGTGGGGACAGGGGTGGCGGAAGAAGTGGAAGAGAAAGGGGACTTCCGCTCTGCGCTGTGTGTGTGCCTCTATCATGGGCATTTGAAAATGAGGATTCTATTCATGTCATTTTTGAAGGTAAAAGAATGAAAACTCTTCTCGCACCTAAACCCCGGGAGCTTCCTTCGCATGCTGTGCAGAGGCAGCCGGACCTCCTCGAAGGCGATGGCGGGCCGCTGCCCACAGGGTCCTTTTCCACAGCAACAGCCAACGGCAGGGTTCGTCCAGGTCTGACCGTCGATTAGTGTTACGTGGCAGGAGTCCTGGGGGCTGGTCGCTGCTGGCATTGGCGGGGGCTCATGGTAACTCCAATACGCGCACCTGCTGCGTTAGGAGGCGGTGTGAATGGGGAGGCGGTGTGAATGGGGAGGCCGAGGTGGGCGGCAGGAGGTCTCAGGGGCTGAGACAGCACACAGACAGGACGTCTGCGTGACGGGCATGGGCTGGTCGCGTGAGCCGCCCTTCCCCCCAGGCCTGTGGGGACAGAATGGACAGGGGGGCACTTGCTAACCCCAAAGGGTGCAGGTGGTCGAGCCGGACAGGAGAGCCAGCTAAGCAGCCAATGAGGGGCTGTGGGATCTCGTTCGCTCAGCCTGCGGAGGGCACTTTGAGACATCGATCTGCGGCCGGGCACTCAGATGGGAAGTGACAGCCTCCTACTGTTTTTTATTGATGTCAGAGAGGAAGGGAGAGAGAGAGAGAGAAACATCATCCATGATGAGAGAGAATCACGGATCAGCTGCCTCCTGCACGCCCCACACTGGGGATGGAGCCTGCAACCCAGGCCTGTGCCCTGACCGGGAATCGAACCCTGACCTCCTGGTTCATAGGCCGACGCTCAACCACTGAGCCACGCCATCCGGGTATATACTCCAGCTGTAAGTGTCATGACGCTGGGCTGTCCCGGCTGGCACTGGGGGAAGGACGTCTGCAAAGGGCTGGATGCCAGCTGTCCACACTCTCTCCACACTCACCCTGCCCTCCTCACCTCGGGGTAGACATGTGACCTGGCCCTCCTTTGTCCTCCACTGCCGGGCCCACTGGACCCTCCAGGGGTCGCTGGTCCCCAGGACCCACGCCAGCCCTCTCCCGGGCCCGCCTGCTGTCCGACCTTCTCTGCTCCTTTCCAGACCCCGTGTCTCCTGCCAAGCGCGATTCTGCGAGCAGACAATGGCTGCCCAGCACCTTTTCACAGAAACGCAGACACTTCCAGAGCCTGCTGGGCTCATTCTCGGTGGCATTTCGCCTCTGTTGTTGTGGGGCGCGGAGCCCACGCTGGCTGCTTGTTAAGGAGTGTGTGGACGTGGGGTCTGGTGGCATCTCAGACTTGGGCTCTGAGAGGGCCTGGCCCCTGCACGCCTGCCTGAAGGGAACATTCTCGCGGCGACGCCTTTCACGGAGCAAGTTCTGGGTCACGCAGAGCCGAGGCCCTGCCCGGGCACTGCCCAAAGCGCCACGCACCTCCGGAGCGCAGAGCAGCGGCAGGCGGCAGGCGGTGGGTGGCGTGAGAGGTGTTATGTGGACACACACACGGGAAACAGAGGCGCACAGCCCCTTACCGTCGCTTCCTTCCGGAACCATCTGAACCTCAGATGTAGAATGTCTGTCTGCCTGTCGATGTGTCTGTCTGCCTGCCTACCTCTCTGTCTATAATGTCATCATGATTGTTCTACTAGACCCGTGGTTGGCAAACCATGGCTCGCGAGCCACATGTGGCTCTTTGGCCCCTTCAGTGTGGCTCTTCCACAAAATACCACGTGCGGGTGCGCATGTACAGTGCGATTGAAAATTCGTTGCCCATGTGCAGAAGTCGGTATTTTGTGGAAGAGCCACTTTGCTCCAGATGTGGTGGGCTCACCCTATTACTGGGAAATGTCTTTAGCGGGCATTCAGCCGCCCTGAGGCCTAACATTTAGTTCCAGTTATTGGGTTAAATATTTGCTTTGCGCGGCATTTGAATCGCTGGGTGCAGATTTCTTCTGCTCGGCAAAGCCTCCTCCGTAAAGAGGCTGAAATTGGTGTATTGACTACAGGACAAAGGTGCCATTTCTCCAAGTCTGTCTATTAAGACCACGGTTCCCTCGCACACAGCCTGTTGGCCTAGAATCCAAAGAGCAAACCACCTTAGTGGGTAGAGACAGACAGCGGGAGAGACAGGGCATGACCAGGTATCTCTCATGATCACACCCCCGGTTTGAACGCTCGGGTTTGAGACACTGTTGCTGTTCTCTCCCCCTTCTCCAGTCTACACACAGGCCGACTGCACTCCTAGTTTACAGTCTGTTAGCCAAAGAAGACGGGATGCGGTGGCCAAACCAGCATTCAATATTATACATTAAAACTTTAGAAAAATTATAAACCGAATACATAGACGTGACCACTCGAACTTGGGTTACAGAATGTCTACCTATAGCCCAGCCGGCATGGCTCAGTGACTGAGTGTCATCCCAGGAGCCAGGAGGTCACTGGTTCCATTTCCCGGTCAGGGGCACGTGCCCGGGTGGCGGGCTCGATCCCCAGTGGTGGGTGTGCAGGAGGCAGCCGATCCATGATGCTGTCTCATCGATGTCTCATCGGAGCTGACTCCTAGCGAGAAACACCCCCCCCACCCCCCACCCCCAGGGGGCGATGTTGCAGGGGAACAGAGCTGAGGACAGACACTAACCCCCCCACACACACACACACTCCCCCCCCCCCAGGCTGGAGGACCCCGGGCAAGTCACCCACCTCCCCCAGCCTGCACTCTGACCTCCAGAACTGGGTGTTATCATCCCCGAATGTGGACGAGACCAGGCATTTGCTGCGAACAGGGGCTGGTTCCCATAGACAGCGCCCTGCCATGCGGCCCATTCTCAGACACACGACTTACTCTGTCCCACCATCCTTCCTGCTCGGGCTCCTAAGGGTCTTTTCCAGGCGAGCGCTTGGGGAATCCGCGGCGTTCCCGATGGGATTAAGGGGGTGCTTTTCTTTCGGGGTAACCTGGGGCCGGCCCCGCAGACGGTGCTTGGAGCAGAACGATGTGTACGACCAAGGTCATCCTGACCCCCAGCATGCCAGACGCGCTCAAAGGGAGCTCCTTTAGAGGCGGGCGCCTTATGGGCGAGGGAGAGCATCCACCTCTAATTACGGACGATTCATTGACGGATGCAGTTCACAGCCAGGCCCTCCCGCCGGCTGCAGGGTTAAGGGAGAGAGAGACGCCTCCACGGGACCAGTGGACGCGGTGGGGGTTTTATCTATTTTTTCTTTAGTTATTTTTTTTAAACTTTTTTGTTGAAAGTATTACATATGCGCCCTTTCCCCCTCCATTGCGTTATGTGGATTTTAATATTGTTAAAAGGAAATTCTCTTTCAGGCATTTAAAAAAAAACTGTATTAAAATACATTGGTGGAAGTTTTGGAGCAGGGGACCCCAAAACTATAAAGAAAGTTTTAAAAATCCTAATTCTAATCAGAGACAAAAAACCAACCACTGGGCTGACACCCCCCCCAACCCCCCCAGCCCTCTGTCAATGGTTCGAGGCATTTTATAACTGCTGCACGTAACGGTGCCTCTGGCTTCCTTCCTGTTTAATGCCGAGTGACTCCTAAAGGCCGTTCACTTGGGAGTCGTCTCAAGTCCGTGGGAAGGTGTGTTTCGACGGAACTCATTCAGTGGACGGTGGACGTATCCGTAAGAGGGATACTTTTTTCTCGCCTCATTGCACAGAAACAAACGTTCTCATTTAGAATGAGTGGGAAGAGACAAAGAACTTAGGCTTCTAGTTAAAAAAAAAAAAAAAAGGTAGGCCTGCCTAGCAGCAGCGCCAGAGGAACAAAGGAAATGACTGCAGGGCCATCCCTTCTCCCCAGAGCCCATCTGCCGCCAGCCCAGCCTCGGGCTGCACAGGGGCCTCTCTGAGGGCAGAGCTTGCGAGGTGCCGAGGACACCCCCCCTTGTGGTTGCACCCTGAGCCCCATGCTCCCAAGCCCCGAAGCGGCTGCTCCTGAAGGAAGGGGGGCCGTGTCCACAGCCTCACGCAGCCCCTCGGCCCCTCCACGGGAGGGCAGGGTGTGAGCCTGGCTCGTATACCAGGGGGCTGCTATGCACAGTCCTGGGCGCCCCAGAGTGCGCCCTCAGTTTCCTGCAATGCCGAGGGCACACCCGCTGCCCCCCCCCCACTCACCTCCCCCAGGGTGTGCTCTCTGCTTGGCCAGGTGTGGCTCAGTGGTTGAGCTTTGACCTATGAACCAGGAGGTCACGGTTAGATTCCGGGTCAGGGCACAGGCCCGGGTTGTGGGCTCCATCCCCAGTGGGGGGCACGCAGGAGGCAGCCGATCACTGATTCTCTCCCATCTTTGATGTTTCTCTCTCTCCCTCTTCCTCTCCCTTCCTCCCTGAAATCAGTAAAAAATATATATATTTTTAAAAAGAAGTAAAATTAAACATGAAAAATAAAAGTTATAATGTTGACTATTTTTCTGATTAAATCCTAAGGTAGGAATAAAAATTTTTTTTTTCACATCATTAAACAAAAGTAGCCCATTCCCAAGGTGTGGGTATCTTTCTAAGGATGTTCCGGCAGGAAGCGACTCTGGCCGTCATGACTGTGTGGACCAATGAGTTGGGACGACGGCTGCTGTGGGTGGACAGCCTACTGGTCAAAGATTACTTTCTCGTCGCTCTAAGTTTCCTCACTAGCCTTTAATCCTGCGTGGGTAGGCGTGAAAGGGAGAGTCAAACTGAACGGATGGCTAAAAGGATTCCATCGTAACCACCTCTATACTGAAATAGACTGTATTGCAGCTTGCTTTCGATCTGTTATTTTCAAGTCTGAAACATAACCTATTTTATAGAATAACAATGAAATCCTTATTGGTTGAGAACATGCACAGATGGAAGTTTCCAAGCTTAAAAAATTGAATAGCGGTAATGGTCCTGCTTTTCCATCCATAAAACCACAATTTGGTAAGGTTTTCATGTTTTTAAAAAAACACACATTCAAAATAGCTTTATGAGCTCACAAAATAATATTGTATTTTCTCAAGGTATTAACATGTCCTTGTACTGCAAGCATATAGGATGGAACTTCTTGGAGATTTAACATTTGCTACTTAAAAACGCTTCTTTCATATTTTCACTTCAACATTCAGAAAACAGCATAATTACACGTATCGGTACTTATTTTTTAAAACTAATGATGAACAGTTCTCTTTGAAATATCGCACAGCGTTGGCAATGTCGTGCAGCTAATCTGAATTTGTAATAAACGGGGTTTAATTTGCAGTGATTTTTTCCCCTGTGGGACAACCAATGATTAAACAACTTACGGTTCCACAGAGGATACAGGTATCCAGTCCTGGGGTTCTGAAGGGGAAGCAAGATTGTGTCGATACAGTGTATCACTGAGGCCCCAGGAGGAAACAGGCAAACGGAGCTCAAATGGAGAGATGTTAATGAGGGACCCTACAGAGGTGTGGGCAGGGGCGGGGGGGGGGGGGACGACCCACACCAGAGTTGGGGACCCAGAGGTTGGCAAACCTCCCACGGGGCTGAGGACACCAAGGGAAGAAGGGCTGTTACTGGAGTGAGGGTCCCTGCTCCATGCCAGCTGCACCGAGAGAGCAGGAAGACGTACCCCAACCCTTTCGCCTCCCTCTCTGATCCCCGCTCCTGCTTTCCACGGGCTCCAGGGGTAAGATGCGGGCGAGGAAGGCAGAGAATGGCTCAGGGGCGGGAGTGTGAGCACCAGGGCCCTCAATCGCCTCCCCGTCCCCGAGGCCGGAAGCGGGGGCAAGACCAAGTGTGCACCCTCTCCCCGATCCTCTAAAACCACCAGAAGATGTCACTTGGGGATTTTCCCACTTAGATAATTAAAAAAAAAAATCCCCAAACCCTTTTCTCTTCTGTGTTTCCCCCTGTCAAGTTCCACTTAAATTCTTTCTCCCGCTGACCTCCCGGTTACCCAGAAGCCGGTGGCTTAGCAGCCGTGCAGGTAGCGGCCGTTTCCCTGAGACCCACCCCAGCGCTCAGCACCTTGGGAAGCTTCAAACAGCATCAAAAAACCCCCCTCCCGGAAAGGCCCCTCGGACCCTCCCAAGGCTGGCGATAGCTCCCAGCCAACGGGGGTGACGACAGCACTCACCCTCTCAGACAAGTATCTGAACGTCCTCGCATCTGCTTGGTGTATCGGGTGTGTAATTTCCGTACATCGTCTGACCAGAAGCCAAAGGTAAACACGTGAGAGGGTAATAAAGCCCAATGCGAAGGGAAGAGGGACCGCTATTGGGTCCAGAAGAGTCTGGGTGGAAGTCCTCCCGGCCCGCCCGCCCCTCTGACCACCGCTGAGCAGGGTCCCGGCGTGCGCGGGGCATCTGGGCAGCAGCTCCAGCCCCAGGACGGTGTCTTGCACGTTGCGGGCCCTCGATACACGTTGGCTGGACGGGCCAAACCTTGGCCGGTCCCCATAAACCGCCACCCCAAAGCACACCCACAATTACGCGCTGGGAAAATTCCAGCGGGTGTTTGGGGTTTATCTATGTGGTTGTTTTCTCTTGCGAGCAGCTCTGCAGGACTGCGATGGGTTTTTTTTTCCTTTGACCTTAATGTCATCGACTTGAATGACAGCTTCATTCAGCATTTCCACCGTCACACTCCACAGCGGGTGCAGGCGTCGATTTAAAAACTGCCGGGACCTCTCTCCGTAGAAGACTTCTAGTCTCTCCTGAACACAGGCTAAGAAGATGCACCATTTGGCATTCACGGGAGAACTAGAGACATTTTGAATCTACAGAATGAGGTTTTGTGTGGTGTGGGTTTTTTTGGAAGAATTAAAAAATGTTTACCAACACCAGGCCTTCACTCAAAAGTACCCCTGCCTTTTCCTGTTTTAATAACAGTGTCCAATGACAAAGCTAATTCTGTAACGTCCTTTGAAAACTTGCACAGCAACAATGTTGTATGAAAATGAATCTGAGTGGAAAAAAACACACACATTCGGGAGCACTGAGGTTTTGGCGAAAGTTAAATTATTTCATACTTTGCACAACTTAGAATCACTCTCAGGTGTGACCCTCTAGACCCAGCATTAATTTAAAATGAACTGGGCCCTTGAAATCCTAAATTTAACACTCTTCAGAACAGCACAGCCTCTCTCTCCTGCTTTATTGAGCAAATGAACTAAAAACTAGGGAATGGTCCCGTCTGGGGCTTTGAACCGAGACCAAAAGGAGATGAAATACTGTTTGATGCGCACGAACATTAGAGAATCCATTTTGAGTTAATAAAAGAATGGGGCTGCTTCATCTCCTGGGACAAAATATTCCCCTTTTCCTGACAATGTTCTCTCATTCCCACAATAGGGAAGCTGGTTCCTTCCCTAGGGGGTGGGGCCTGGGGGCGGGGCTTCCGGGAATAGAAGTCACCCCCACTTCCCCAGCTGCCTGGTGCTGGGGAATTGGAAATGCAAGGGGGGGGGGGACCTTCGACCTCATCAGACACAAGGCTGAGCTTGAGGCAGCAGGTAGAGGGTGTGACAGCAACAGCAGAGATGCATTATCTGCCACCTTGTAGCGCCCGGAATCTCTCTAACGCATTAGGAGCGTCAGGCAGACGGTTTGTAACACTTCGCCAGTCCTTCAAGAGCCCGGAAAGCTTTCGCCAGGCACACCCCGCCATCTTCCATTGCGGGAATGGCCTCACTCGATCCTTTGGTTTTTCAGACTTTCTCACATTTTTCATTTGTTTCCGTTAATCGATGAATCGTGGGGTACCTAGCCACGAAGAAATAACATTTTCGCCTTTCGAGGGGCCAAAAAAAAAAGAAAAGAAAAGAAACTAAAAGAAAAATAATTCCAACAAAAATTAAAAAAAGAAAAGCTCTCTTCCATTGTTTTTACAAAGTAAAGCAACCCTTTCGAATAGAATGTTACAATTGCTTAGTTGTGGACACTGACCTGGTTCTGCCATGGGAAATGCATTCGGACTCCGAAGCGAACCCTCAGTGTGGTGAGTGTCTGATCTCACGTGTAGCTGAGGTCTGGATGCTCCGGAAAGACCCGGATGCTCACACACCGGCAGCTCTGGCGACTGCAGGGGTCTCCATCACACCTTCAGGGGGGACCCTCCGCAGTGGCCTGCGTGTGAGCAGGGCTGGAGCAGACGCGCTGTGTCCGCCTGCCCGGCGCCCCTTCTCTGCGGTCCCTCTGCACGACTCCCCAAGTCTGGACGGTGCGCAGCCAGCACCAGACCCCTGTCCAGAGGAAGACACCTGGACCCATGCCCAGTCGGCAGGACTTGCTCAGAGCAGGACAAGAGCCTCAGGCCGCCCTGTGAGAACTACCCTAAGACCTTTTTATTTTTCTTAATCCTCACCAAGAATATTTTCCCATTGATTTTTAGAGAGAGTGGAAGGGAGGGGGAGAGACACAGAGAGAGACCCATTGATTGGATGCCTCCTGCACATACCCTTGACCGGAATCGAACCCGGGACCCTTCCGTCCGCGGGCTGACGCTCTATCCACTGAGCCAAACCGGCTAGGGCCACCCTGAGACTTTTGCTGCAAATACTGAGGGGAAAAAATCACATTCTTGTTTTCTCACTAGGAGTGAGCTGGGAGTAGCTTCTAGGAGCCATCAGACGGAAACCACTCGCTTGAAAATAAAGCCAAAACCCGAACACAGACCCTATAACCTTGGGTGGGGATCCGGCCATACCTTCCCTGGCAAGACTCCGCCCAAGTGGAGTCCTTAATAAACCTGTCTGAACTGGTCTCGTCACTTGCAGCTCAAAGAACCCCGAGTCAACATGTCAACACTGAATGTGAACAGGACTGCTTTAGGGTTTCTAGGGATGTTCCTCCTCCTGTACCCCATCTCGCTGACACCTCCCGGTTCAGGAGAGCGCACATCCGTCCACATTAGCCGGCATTTGTTATTGTCTGAACACCTCCCGCGTGGAGGAGCGGTGACGCCTGCCAAGGGGGTGAGCAACCTGAAGGTGGTGGCCGGGACGCCTCCCCTCCACGGGGGAAAGCGGAGACTCCGGATCTCAGGGCGCCCACTAGACACCCCCCGAATGAAAGAACGTGCGGAGTCCAGGAGGGCCAGGAGGCGAGCCTTGCGACAAGCCCCGGAGGATTAGCCAGGAGGCTCTTCAAAGAGCCCAGGTCAGGGAGGATGAGCCTCAGACAGGAGGCGCTCTGACAGTGGCTCAAACCACAGGACACAGAGATGCCTGGGGTCCTGTTAGATGTGCGGGATCCCTAGGTGGGCACAGCTGCTGCCACTGGGACAGGGAAGGAAGGAGGGGGCAGAGTTGGGGGGACCGCAGGGAGGCGACCAAGTCCGGCCAGGTCACCCCGCCTGCGGGACATGGAGCAGAGCCTGTGGGAGGACGGGTCCAGCCGAAGTGAGGCCGAGACTGGGAATGCGGGGTGAAGGACACGGGCATGGGGAAGGCAGTTCCGGCGTGGGCACTGCCCTCCAGAGCCCCATGTGAAGGGCAGGGGAGAGGGCTGGCCACCCTCTCCCCGGGGAGTCTTGGGCCTGCAGGGGAGCCCCGGGAAAAGGGCCTTCCCTCCGCCAGGGTGCGGCGCTGCTAACCATTGGCAAAGACAGGCTGTGCGGAGCCAGAGAGCACAGGGACCCGCCCGGTGGCAGGTGCGTGCAGTCTCATTATGGAGCCTTCACCTCTCAAATTAGCTCCTGCTCTCACATGAGGTGTCAGCGCGGCTGGCAAGGGCTTGCTCTCCAAGAGAAGAGCTGGAAAATATTTTCCTGTCGTTTTAACTTAGCATAAAATTCCTGCCAGCGCCCTGGCCCTTCCCTTTGTCCTGGCGGAGCCCAGTGGCCGCTGCAGGCCTCCGAAGGGAGGTGGGGTCAGAGATGACCACCCCTACACCCACCCCTCCCCCCAGGTAACTCTTTAAAGACCTGTCAGGGTGGCCACGTGACAAAAGAGATTGAGAGCGAAAGGTGTGGCTGTTGGCGATTCCAGGGCAGGCCTCCCGGTTTGGGGGAGAGCGTGCCCTAGGGGGCAGCAGAGGAGGCGCAGTCACCCCGCGCCCCACCTCTCCCCAGGTCCCCAGCTGGCCTCTGGCCACCGCCAGTTGCAGGGCTGCTCTGGCTCCTGGCTCCGCTGAGCACGCAGGTTCAAGGTCGCCCGGCCGGCCTGCCGTGACCAGACCAGAGCGCCACGTTCCCAGGTCAACAGCATCCCAGCCCGCCTCTGCTTGGCGGCCGGACCCGCGCTCTTGCTTTGGACTTGACCCTCCTGCCTTCGCCACCCAGTTAGCTGCCGGCGATCACCCTTCCAGGTCTAGGTCTTCCCGCACCCCAGGCTGCCCCTCCCCCTTCCGCAGCTCCTCTCTCCTTCCACTCAGCAAAGCTGTATTTTTACATTCAGGTTTGTGGCCTGTGTGTGTGTGGGGGGGGGGGGGTGGGTGGGTGTGTGTGTGCCCCTGTGCCTGTGTGCACGTGTGTAAAATTCCAAGTCAATGCCTGACTCGAACATTCACTTAGGGTCAAAATGACCGATGAAAAAGCGCCTATTAATGACCAGATGCTGGGTCTGCACTAAAGGCAATGCTGCGCAGGCCCCCGTGGACGAGCCTCGCAGTAAATAAAAAGTGAGGATGCGAAGGAGACGTTTTTACCGCAAGAGAACATGGGACCCAGGAAAAGCCTGCGGGCGACGCCAGGGCGCTTCCTTCTGCCCCGAGCACTGAACTGCAGGAGGATTCCGGGAAAGGCCTCTGGTCTCGGTCACCAACGCGGTCCCCCGCGCCTGCCCCGGGGCCTGGCACTGGGGCCTGGTTCACCGGATCCGGCCTTAATAAAACGCACTAAACGAAAGGAACGAACGCACGCTTTGATCTCCCATGGGCCCGCAGGAAGGTTCTTTCCAGTGGGCGGGCAAGGG
>NW_005872145.1:25069-31057 GCF_000147115.1 Myotis lucifugus
GGTGGGCGCCGCCGCCGCGATGCTGGGTGTCGTGGAGCTACTGCTGCTCGGGGCGGTGTGGCTGGCGGGCCCGGCCCGGGGGCAGAATGAGACGGAACCCATCGTGCTGGAGGGCAAGTGCCTGGTGGTGTGCGACTCCAACCCCACGTCCGACCCCACGGGCACAGCGCTGGGCATCTCTGTGCGCTCCGGCAGCGCCAAGGTGGCCTTTTCTGCCATCAGAAGCACCAACCACGAGCCCTCCGAGATGAGTAATCGCACCATGATCATCTACTTCGACCAGGTGAGCGCTACGCGTAGCCTGGACTGGTAGGGGGTGGGGGAGAGGCGGAAGGTGGGCGCCCCTGTTCCCCAAGGTCTCTGCGGAGGCGCGGTGGCAGAGTTCGGATTGACTCTCGCCTGCTCCCCTCCGCCCCCGTCTCGTTATAGGTACTAGTGAACATCGGGAACAACTTTGATTCAGAACGCAGCACTTTCATCGCCCCGCGCAAAGGGATCTACAGTTTTAACTTCCACGTGGTAAAAGTCTACAACAGACAGACCATCCAGGTCAGCCGCCGCCTCCGGGCCAGGCCCGGCCCGGGTAGGGGGCTGCTAGCCGCGGGAGTGAGCGGCCGCGGGGGAGTGGGAGAAAAGAGGAGCAGCTAGCTGCACGGCCCGTCCGGCTGAGTAGCAGGGCCTCTTGCTTCGGTGGCTTGGGCTGCCCCTTGCTTCTCCTGCCTTTGGCTCTTGGAACCTAATCCCCTCCCCAAAGACAGAGGTTCGCTCCTCCGGCCTTCTGAGCCCCCCAAAGAGGTTTCTCTTGCGCTTTCCTCTGAGACTGCAGGGGTTTCTCGTAGAGGTTGCATTAGCATCACAGGCACTTCCCGCTGCGGACAGATTTCCCTGACCCCCGCCCTTCAGCACCACGGACAGTACCCCGACCCCTAGTTCCGGCTCCGAAGCCGGCAGGACGCCGATGCGCCAGCCTTGCGCACGGCGCTCAGGTGGCCGCCAGCGTTCCTTTGCGGACCTGCTCTGGGTCCTGGAACTAGCGGCGCGGAGCCCGAGGGGGTGAAGGGTGGAGGAAGAAGGGAAGGGGCGTCGTGCCACTCCCTCCCGGCTCCAGTCTCGTCCCAGCCCGCTCTCGCTGGCTCCCCGGGTTCTCGAAGGTGTCTAGGTTTCCTTTGGGGTGAGACCGAGATGGAATGCGCGGCTGGGAAGAGGGGGCGCGCGGGGCCCTTGGCTGCCGAGGCCACCGCAAGGGCAAAACCAGGCGGCAGGTGCGGGGAGCGGCCGGCCGGAGCTGGACAGGAACTGAGCCTGGGGTTTGGGGATGGAGCGCGGAATGCAGCTCTGCGCCAGATTTCTCTTTAGTCCGAAGCCTCGCCCGGCTCCTCCCCCGGCTCCTCCGTGTCCGGCCAGGCAGCTAGGAGCTGGGGGAGCCAGGTTTTTTGTGTGTTTGTTTTCCCAGGAGCACCAAGAGCGGGGTTGTCTGAGTTTCAGTTTGAGCCTTGGGGGTGGGGTTGAGGGGGGAGGGGACTAAGGTGTCAGGGCGCTTGAGCCACCTATGGGTCCCTCAAATTGAATTTAAAAAAAAAAAGCGCCCTCAGGATGCGATGGGCGAATGAAGGTGACTCAGGTGCGGGGCAGACCCATCCTCTCATCTAGATGGGCGCCTTTTGTCCCCACTGGACCCTCGGCAGTAACCTGCAAAGCCCCTTTTCTAACCCCCCCTCCCCGCGCCTCCCTCCCGCTTCCTGGCCTTTAAGGCTGTGAGCTCAGCGCGCAGGTCCCGTCTCTGCTGCCTCTTCGGTACCATCTTGGCTGCCACCCTGAAGCGAGCCTTTCTCTCTCGCAGGTGAGCCTGATGTTAAACGGGTGGCCGGTGATTTCAGCTTTCGCCGGTGACCAGGACGTGACCCGGGAGGCCGCCAGCAACGGAGTCCTCATCCAGATGGAGAAAGGCGACCGGGCCTACCTCAAGCTGGAGCGGGGCAACCTGATGGGCGGATGGAAGTACTCGACCTTCTCCGGGTTCCTCGTGTTTCCCCTCTGACTGCCTCGTCTCCGGAACAGGAGGCCGGGAGCGGGCGAGGCAGGAGGGGGGGTGGGGGGGATGAGCAGGAGGCCGACATGTAAAGGACTCGAAACTCCCCCCCACGTAACGCAACTGTATCCTGCGAAAGGCGCGCGCAGGCGGCCCGCGGAGGCGGTGGGAGGACTGTGTCCGGTTACTCATTTGGAGAAGTAGATCCCAGCTAGCTCTGCGCACTCCCCTTTCCAAAATTAAGCTGCCTCCCCCTTCCAGTTGCAGTGTCGGAGGAAGAGAGACCGCCTCGTCATCGGTCCTCACCGCCCCCCTGTCCCCGTCCCCCACGAGTTACCGAAAAAGAAACTTTGTATTTCACTGTAGAACGGGAAATGCCTTCCCTCCCGGGTCCCCTGCTGAAATCCAATGCGCCCCTCCCCCATCTTAGCCGACAGGGGGGTAAGTTTGTATTTTTATTTTGTGGCGGAGGCGGCGGCTTTTCATTTGGAGAGTCCTGCTCTACTCACAACACCGCTCAAGAGTCCATTAGCTGAAGATACTTCGTCCTCGGCTGCTGCTTAGCAGAGAAAGGACTCACCTGGGTGGTGACTGGTTTAAAATATATATATATAAATATATATATCATTTGTACACGAAGGACTTCCCAGTGGACACCGGCCGTGTTTCCGTATTTCTATGTCCCCATTCGGAGTGATCGTGAAACCCAAGGCTGCTTGATATTCCGACGCTTGTCGACCCCCTCGTGTTCTGTGGCTCCAACTAACCACCGCCGGGAGGTTCCTCCGGGCCCTTCCGAGTCCGTCCTCTGTAACATACGTGTGAATAGCCAGGAGTTCAATTTGCTTTCATCCAATAAAGTTGAAGTGGGACTTTTCTTTTTCTGACACCGCTTTCTCAACTCCGCATCTCCCCCAGCTGCGAGGTTTGAGGGTCGGGGTGCAGAAGGGCGAGGCTCCGAGAGTGTGGGAGTCGGGGCTAGCCTGCGACCCTGCAACCAGGTCAGCTGCCCGGGCTACCGTGCCCAGCCGCCCAAGCGCGCGCCTCCCCGCACCAGGCCTGGGGCCAGCCCTGCACTCGCCTGTGTTCCCTGCTTTGGCGCGAACATAAGAAATTTGACCGAAATCTTACTAGGCCAGGCGGGGCTGCCGGCCCGGAAGCTTTTTCGAAGTCCACGCGCACTGGGAATAACGTGAATCGCAGGAGCTGGAACCCGCTGCCCGGAGGGGCGCGCTTCCCACGCCTTTGCCCCCGGGCGGCTCCCGCCGTGCGCTCCCGCCGCGCTCCCCCCGTTCCAAGCAGCGTTTCCTTCCCGCCGCTCTAAGTCCAGGACCTGCCCTCCGTACCGGTACCGGCCCGGCACCCGGGACTGGCGCTCATCACGGGGCTTTTGGTCAAGAGGTTCCTTTAGGAGTGTTGATTGTACGGAACAGAATGTGAAAGCAAAATTGAAATAAACGACGTCGTTTTAAATCTGGAAGTCTGCCCCAGTCGCTTGGGCAATGGGGAGGTTGCGCGCGCCGGGAAAACTGGTGGACCGGCGACTATGAGCCTCCGGGCGGGACCCTTGGCCTAGATGGCCCCATGGGCTCTGGTCCTTCTACAGGCTTTTTTGTTTTTGTTTTTCCTTCCCGCCCGAGATTCAGGGATGAATTTCATTAGCTCGTGGGGGTGGGAAGAAGGGGGAATTACAGTGTAATAAGCAACGTATCTCCGGATGGAGAGATTCGCGGAGCAAGCGGCCTTCCTTGTGTCTCCTCTGCTACCAGTCCGGGCACATCCCCAGCGGGCGCTCTGCCGCCCCAGCGCCCAGGCCCAGGGAGGGGGTCGGTAGGGACTTGGGAAGTGAGCCACCGACGGAGGGCTTTTCTCTTCCCGCCTCGCAGTTCCCCTCCCCGCAGGTCAGCCCCCAGGGAAGCGGAGGTGAGGTGGAGTAGGAACTTTCTGTTTAAAAGCGCACAACAGGATTCTTTTGAAATAGAGACGCTTAGAGATGTTTTCCCCGCATTCCTGGGCTCCACCCAGACCCAACCCACCCCTCTGCCCTCGCAAAGCCAGGTTCCAGCCTCTGTGCGCCCAGGTGCTGCCAAGGAGAGGAGGGGCAGCAGCCACTGCCCCAGGAAGCTGCGCCCAGATGCGCTGGGAGCTCAGTGGCTGCAGATGGGTGGTCACCCCTCTTCCTGAGGAGGGGACCTTCCGGGTGGTCCAGGCTGTGCCCCTTCTGGGTGACTTTGGCAAGCCCCCTCTTGGGGCTCGGTTTGCCCGTGTGTATAAAGACAGAGAGGGGGCTAAACACCCCCCAGAGCCCCCCCTGTTCCAGGCCCCAGCTGGCCGGTTACCTGCCTGGGTTTAGTGAGTCCTGACTGCAGCCGGCGCCGACCCGGCTCCCAGGGGCCAGGCCTGGGGCTGGGCCTGAGCCCGGGGGAGGCCTGTGCAGCCAGGCCTGGCCCTCACGCTCACTTTGAGCCCCTGCCTGGGGCCTGGGAGCTGCACACCAGGGCGCACGTGGGCTCCCCGTGGGACAGAGGGGAGCGTGATCCTTGATGTGGTCTGGGTCCGGGTGCTTCCCTAAGCCCTGCCCTTGGCACTGGAGACCCTTCTCAGTCTGGTTCCAGTCACTTCTGCCTGCGGATCCCTTCCCTCTGCCATTCAGGGGAACCCCCCCCCATCACCATCTTTGTGCCCCTGTGCCCCTGCCCCGCTGTCTCTCTGCTTCACGTTGAAGTCCAGTCTCTCTCCTCTGCTTTGCAAACGCCGAGTCTTTCTGGGAATTCAAGCAGCTCAGCTGCCAGGCTGCCTCCTCGGGAAGCAATCCTGTCCATTCGCACAGGCCCTGCCTGCCCCGGGCCACCACCCAGCCCTCCCACCAGGCCCGGTGGGGTGATGGGTTTCACAGGCGGGGGCTGCCCTCATCAGCAAGTGCTCAGAAGGGCTGAGCTGCACGCCTGCCCCGAAGGCTGTGGGGAGGGTGGGGTTCCCCACCCCGAATCTGCCTCACCTTCAGGCCTGAGCCTCCCATTGGCCTGGGTGAGGCTCCTCAGAGACCTGGAGTTAGAGGCCTCTCTCGGCCCAACCCTTGGCAGCTGGGCCCTCCCTCAGGTGGTACTCACCCTGGTGTGCTGGGGGTTGAGAGGGAGAGAGAGAAGGGGCCTCGGGCCTCCAGAGACCGCCCGCCCCAACCAGAGGCTCCCCTCCTTTCCTCTGAGAACCCTCTGCCCCTTCCAGACCTGGGCCCTGCCTCCTGCTTTCTTCTCAATCAAATCCAACCAGAATAGAGCCTTTAGGGGTCCCAGGAGCACCCCCTCACCCAGCCTCACCCTCAGGCTGAACGACTCCTCCCTGCCGAGGTCACCTGGGCTCCTCCCTTTCCTGCTGCCTCAGAAGTAAATGTCGCCTCCTCCGGGAGGCCTTCCTCACCCCAGATCGGAATAGCGGTCCCCCTTCGGGCCCCCTCTTTGGAGGGGGGTCTCTCTTACCACCTGCCTCCTCAGCTCCCAAATGTGAGGGGTGGCCTAGAGGTGTCCAGGGTGTCCCACAGGTGGTTCCCTGGGATCCAGGCCTCCAGGAGTCTGCCTCCCCCTCCCCCATTCCCCCGCCCACTCCCGTTCCCCGCCCAGCTCCCATTCCCCGCCCACTCCTATTCCCCCGCCCACTTCTCATTCCCCGCCCACTCCTATTCCCCGCCCACCTCTCATTCCCCGACCACCTGCCCATTCTCTGTCCGGCCGCCAAGGTGGCCTTGGTCCAGTCCTGATTTGCTTTCCACAAAAGAGCGAATATGGACCTCCCCAGGGGAGGCCCGGGGAGGGAAAGCTGGGTGCACCTGCTGTGAGCCAACTCCTGGGGAGGAGAGTCCCCGGAGCAAGGACAAAGGTCTCGGGTGGCAGCCCGGGGCTCCGTACGGAAGAAACAAGCACATTCTCGGAACATCAGTCCGCTCACCTTTCAAATGGGACAAT
>NW_005872145.1:32426-34930 GCF_000147115.1 Myotis lucifugus
AACGCCCGGATGTGGATGGACTTCCAGCCGACAGTCGTTAATGACGCGTGGCTCCAAAGATGGGGTTCTCACGCGGCTGACGACAAGCCTGCCCTTTCACTGCCTCCTCTTCATCAACGTTGGTCCGTTTGGGTCTCAGCGATGTTCCCATGTGCGCTCTCCATCTCTCTCCATCTCTCCTTTCCAAGGAGTTCACTTCAGGTCGACGGATTGTTTGCTTATTCAGATGGTGCCCAGGAAGCGGGCACATCAGCAATGCCAACTGAGCTGTGGGCACGGCTGGCGGCTCATCCGTCACACGCCCCTGACTGTCCGGGGCTTTTCCTGCCCCTCCACTGGGCTCTCCCCGCTTCCCGAGTGGGAACCTGCTTGGTGGGTTCGAGAGCCCGGGGTCTGCGCGCTGGCCGCCTCCGTGTGAGTGATGGCGGTGCTGGGACGGGCAGTGAGGCTGCGAGGCCTGGGGGTCTGCCCCTGGGTCCTCTAACTGCGCCCCCGTCTCTGTCCTGAGAAGCTGGGGTCCCTGCTGAGGGCAGAAGCCAGCCTGTTCCCCAGGGAGCAAACTGTCCGACCTCTCGGGCCCATCCCAGCCGGAAGCCGGTGGCGTGCAGGTCACTCCGGGCAGCAGCTGGGGTCTTCCTGCCCGAGCCCAGCTCCCAGCCCCGCCCACAGCCACAGCCAGCGGGTGACTGGGTCTCAGAGCTGCCCTGTGAGTCTCCTCTGGGCTCCTCGAAACCCACGCTCCCCTCAGGAGCCAGAGTGAGCTTCTCAGCGCAAACCAATCCGAGAATCCTCTGCTTAAACCCACCCAGCGCCTGCGCCAGGCTGGGCCTCGCGATCCGGCCTCGCTGACCACAGCTCACGGGCTGTGGCTCCCCTCCTGGCTCTCCTCCGTGCGGAGCAGCTCATTCCTGATTTCTGTCCGCTCCTAGGCTGCGCCGCGCTGTCTCCTGTCTCAGCACCTTTGCCCATGCCCAGGCTCTGAGGGTGAGGGACACTCTTCCACCCCTGCCCCAGGCTTGTGCGGCTGTCTCCTTCCCTCCGAGTCTCAGCAGGCCACCCCACCCCCCTCTCTGTGACACGGGGCCCCTCTGTGATGTCACCAGGTGAGCTCTATTACACGCCCCCAGGTGTAATACACGCCCTCAGGGGGCTGCTTGCTTCCTTGCTGGCTCCCTCCCTCCCCAGCGAGAGAGACCTGGTCTGTCCTGGGCATCGCTTTATGCCCCGAGTTTGGAACAGAACCGGAAACAGTAGGGGCTTGAGTCACGTGTGAAGGACTGAGTGGCAGGCCCGCTCCCCGGAGCTCGGGCTCCTGCTGCCTCCGGACGCATTGGTCCGTCTTCCCAGGGGTCCCTTTCCGGGGAGCTCGGGGGTGGGGGCGGCCTTCAGACACGTCACCCACCAGGAGCCACATCCATCCCCAGGGAGGCCGTGAGGTCAAGGCCGGGGGCTGGACGATGGGTCTCCACTGGCCCAGCGAAGGGCTCTTTCGCTTGTTCTCGTCTGTTGTTAAAATCGCTTAATTCAGCGAACCACACCAAAGTGAGAAGACTGGGGTGAGCGGGGAATTACTGAATTTTCCACTAAAGTTGCTCTGCAACCAACCAGCGAAAGCAAGAACAAGGAGGAGAGGGACCGTGGCCTGGGGTGGAGGTGATGAGCAGCCGGGAAGCTGTTCCTGGAACTGGGACTGTGCGTGGAGCGGAGGTGGGCGGTGAGGCGGGGCCAGGGCAGGGGCCAGGGCCGCAGGATCCTAGGCACAGGGGGGAGGCGGCTTCCTGGCTCTCTTTACGGTGGGAGAAGGCGGTGTCGGGGCAGACATGGCGGCCGTGTGAGGCTCAGGCTGTCGGAAAAGGACACGTGTCCTCAGGTCGAAGGGCATCCGCCCCGGAAATCCCCAGGGAGCTGGAGCTGTCAATCAAACACCCACTCAGCAATGCTCGGCTCAGGGTCCCTGCTCTGCGGGCCCCATGGGGAACCAGGCAGCGGCCGGCCTTGCACACAGTCCAGCTGATGGGCCATGGTGAGGACGCCCCGTTGGTGGGTCCTCATGGTCCAAGTCAACTTTCATAACCTTTGGGCTTCACCCTCCTTTATGATGATGATGATGATGATGATGATGATGTATTTGTATTGATTTCAGAGAGGCAGGGAGAGGGAGAGAGAAACATCCATGATGAGAGAGAATCATGGACTGGCTGCCTCTCGCACGCCCCACACTGGGGATCGAGCCCACAACCCGGGCCTGTGCCCTGACCGGGAATCGAACCGTGACCTCCTGGTGCATAGGTCAACGCTCAACCACTGAGCCACACTGGCCGGCCAGGGGGTCTCTCTGAAGTCTCCCAGGTGTCTGGTTCTGCTGCAGATGGTCACCATGGCCACTCCCGGAGAGGAGGCTAGAGCTGGGGTCGGGGTTGGGGGGTGGGGTGCCGTGCGGGTCACTTTGGGGACAGGTTCCATGTGAGGTTCCTTTGAGGGTCCCTTTGAAGAACCTCCATGGG
>NW_005872145.1:35812-89423 GCF_000147115.1 Myotis lucifugus
CGCGCACCTGATCCCACCGAGCCGGAGAAGGCCCCTGAGCCCCAGGGAGGGGGCGGAGGGCAGCCGGGCAAGACGGGAGGGGCCGCCATAGGCCTCGGGGCTGGGGCTGTGTCCTGGAGTGACCACCCTGTTCGCTGCCTCTGAAGAGAGAGCAGGGCCACAGCCACGTGGGGCCTTGAATGTGGACAGCAGTCTCCGGAGCCAGCTAGGGCCGTGGGACAGCGTTTCTAGAACAGACCAGAACCCCTGCATGCAAGCACAGGTTACTGTCTCCAGGACAGTGCTCAGAAGACACAGTTCTCCTTGTTTAAATGATGGCAGGGTTACGAAGACGAGGATGAGGGGGTTGGTGCTCCGGGAGGCGTAGGGACTGGGGAGGGGGCTAGGCAGGAGGAAATGCTGTCGGTGCTATGGACGGGGGAGGCGCCAATCCCAGGAGATCTTGGAGGAAGCCGAGGGCTTCAGGGAGGAGGTGGCTTTGTTGGGTTTTTAGTAGACTTTATTTTTTCAGAACAGTTTTAGGTTTATAGAGAAGTCGGGGAGATTGTACAGAGAGGGGCTGGTTCAGGAGTCCTTTCTCTTGTTCTTCTCATGGTACCAGGAGAGTGCCATTCTTCTTTTTTTAAAAAAATATATATCTTTATTGATTTCAGAGAGGAAGGGAGAGGGAGAGAGAGAAAAACATCAATGATGAGAGAGAATCATGGATTGGCTGCCTCCTGCGCGCCCCGTACTGGGATTGAGATCGAGCTGGCAACCCGGGCATGTGCCCTGACTACTAGTATGAATGGAACCGTGACCTCCTGGTTCATAGGTTGACGCTCAACCACTGAGCCATGCTGGCCAATGTCATTCTTACTCACAGATTCTGGAAGGGTAAGGACTGGAGGTGGAGACAGCTAAGTAGAGAGCTACCAATAAAGACCTGGGTGTTAATGCCTACATTGATCCTGATGTTATAGAAGGCCCCGGACAAGCCCCGAGCCCCCTCACTTTTCCCGGCCTCAGTTTCCCCCCACCCCGCTGCGCGGCGGAAAGGATCATTTATTTCCCTTGGGCTGAACTCTCCAGGGACACGGCGGATAAATGCCAAGACAAACAGAAAAGTGTTTTAGATGAAAAACGCCATAAAATAAATTCAAGGTGTTATTATTTTAAGGTGGAAAAATCAGGACTTATAAAACCAGGCATAAAGCTGTCCCCGTGGATATATTTTCATTCCGGAGAAAACGAATGGTAATATCTCAGGCTTGAATGTTCCACGGCGCCCGCCCCCGGAAGGTCGGAGCTGGAAGTGCCCTTAGAGATCGTTGGTCCAACCCCTCCCCGTGGAGAGAGAGAGGCCCAGAGAGGGGAGCCACTTGCTCAGGGTCACACAGCAGGTTAGGGACTCGGCTGGGACCGGGACCATAGTCCTGAGGGCTTTTCCTCCATCCTCCTTCCTCTTCCTTTTCCTGGGGGTGGCAGGGGGCGGCAGGAGTCACACCCCTCTGGGCCATCTCTCAGCCAGTGATGGGGACCCACGACGTCCAGGCCCAGGGGACCCGCAGAGGAAATTCCTGCTGCGATCGTCGACCTCAGCTCCGCGGCACGAGTCCGGCTTGACCCCGAGACCCTGCTGGGGGTCGCCTCCCCCTCGCCGAGCTGGCTCCCGGACAGCGTGGTGTGGTCGGAGGGCAGAAGTAATTGCAATCTATCGGGCTTTGGTATTGTAATAAAAACAGGGGCCATTACAGCCGCCATTTATGTCATTAGTATTTAGTGGCGGTGCGCTGCAGCTTTTTTAGTGCTCATAAAGCTGTCGCGGCTTGCAGATATGTCACGGCGCTGATATAAATTTAAAGGGCCGGGAACCCATAAGTCATAAAAACTAGATAGTAAATAGCAGCCGGGCGGGATGGACAAGGGCTGTTGCATTAGGCATGCAAATGCTTATGGATTTGCATGTCTAGCGCCGGCATTAGCATAATGAGAAGCACATTTACATTAGAGGGACTTGATTCACTAGGTCTTTGTAAATAAAGTCCACTCAGCCCGATCGCGGGGAGTTGGGGCCCCCACGGAGGCATGGGTGCAGGACCCAAAGGGCAAGTAGTCATTTCCCATTTCTTTTTTTTTATTGTCTAAAGTTTGACATATGTCTCCTTGTCCCCTGATTGACCCCCCACCCCAGCCATTCCCACCGCGGGCAAGCCCCCACCGCCCCAGTGTCTGTGTCCATGGGTTATGCTAACCTGCATGTGTACAAGTCCTTTGGTTGCTCTCTAACCCCCCCCCACCTCCCCTGCCATTTGTCTCTGGATCTATTTTTCATTTCCCATTTCTCCTGTGGCGTGTGGTCCCGTGCACGGGTGCGCAGCTGTGACTGCAGCCACATGCCAAGTGACATCCCATTAGTGTGCACACCTCTGGGCATATCCTCTCTCTTCTTGGGAACGCACATCAGTATATGTGTCCGCGTGTGCACACACCTTTGTGTAAGTGTATATGGGTGTGTGTTTGTGTAAGTGTGTCCAGGTGTGTATGTAAGTGTATATGGGTGTGTGGTTGTGTGTGTATGGGTGTGTGTGTGTAAGTATATGGGTATGTGTTTGTGTAAGTGTGTACAGGTGTGTGTATAAGTGTATATGGATGTGTGTGTGAGTGTATATGGGTGTGTGTGTAAGTGTATATGAGTGTGTGTGTGTAAGTGTGTCCGGGGGCTCCTGTCTGTGAACATGTGTTCCAACATGTACACGTGCATCCATGCGAACCTGTGTGTACATGTGCATCTTGTGTAAACACATCTGGAAATGCTGGGGGGTGCCAGGCAGGTGGTGGGGGCCAGACTGAGCGCTGACACTGTCATTTTCTTCCCTGGAATTTCAGAGCCTCTAAAAATCCGCCTCCCTCCCCACCCCCCCCCGCCCCCTGGAGGCAGCAACCTGAGTTGCCAGCTGTGCTATAAATCCCTTTTATGTTGCCCAAGGCCGTTGTCGGAGGCCGTGGCCTTGACCTGGCTGAACGAGGAGAGGGACAGGGCCTTGCAAGAAGGTGGGTAGGAGCTAATGGGGATGCAGCCACAGGGCAGGGGAGTCCGGCTTCCCCTCCCTGCGCTCCCACCCCCCACTCACCAGGAGGTAGGCACACAGGGGCGGAGGGGAAAGAGCAGCCGGGCCCTCTCGCTGAGCGAGGCCTTACGTGGAGGAACTCACCTGCTTCCCACGCCAGCTCCCTGGGGATTATCGGTCCCAGGTCCCCGATGCAGGCACAGTGAGTTCCAGGAACTTGTCAGGATTCTTCAGCCACATCGTCCGGCCCTTATGCACCTTGTTCTTCTCGGATGAACCACACGCCTCTGAGATTTCTTGTTCCCGGTGGCCAGAGGCCTTTCCTGGCCCAAAGGCCAACACAGCCAAGCTTTCTTTTCTTTGCCATTCTTCCCTTCCTTCCTCATTCTCCTCTTTGCTCTGAAGATGTCCACATCTCATTCCTCAAAGCCCAGAGCTTCCCATTGGGGTGGGGGGTGGGGGGGCCGAGGGCATGCCAGACCCTATCCTCCCAGCAGCCCCAACCTGTTGTCTTCGTCACAACCGCCTGCCTTGCACGTGGCCACTCTCTCATTGAGCGCTCTCTGCCTCCCAAGGTGTTCCCTGACTGAGCAAGCTAGTCAGTGCTCATATGACACGGCCACTATTGAAACCCAATGGCTCTCTTCCCCGGGGACAGAGGGCAGGGGGCTGAGGGCTTCTTCAAGTTCATGAAGCCCTGTGTCCTCTCTCGGGCTCACAGAAGAGAAGGGGCCCACCCAAGGGACCCACCGCCAGGAAGGTGGTGGGTGGGCCTTGAAATCAAGTCTGGTCATTTCAAGCCCATACGTCTCTCACGTCACCCACTTCCGGTTTTAAAGTTAGTCCCAAGGAAAGGCGATGCTGGTGGGGACCACAGGCGTGGAGCCTGGCCCCTGGTGGAGGTCGTCTGGCCGTGCTGGAGGTCTCTACCTGAGAGCAGAGCCAGCTTTCCGGAAGCGTTGGAACAGGTTCAACGGGACAACTTGTCTACGCCTCTCCTGGGTGCTTGTCTGAGCTCCTAGAATTCCTAACCTGCAATGGGACCTCCTCCGCAGATCCGAGATAACGACCAGCGCCAGCCACCCAAGCATCAATGTTCCTCTGAGACTGAGACACAGGAAAAGGAGATGAAGATGACTTTCGTTGTGGTATGGGGGTTCATTGTTCGGTGCAGGCAGACCCTCTGGAAAAGCTCAGCCAGTGTGCAAACGTGAGGTAGGGACCTAGGTCCTCCTGCCACGCTCTGAGGCTCCTCGGTAGCTGTCCTGGGCACATGGGCATCCTAACCACCTGGTGACTGTGCCCTCCGTTCCTTTTCTTGGGGGAGCATTCAAATATCCTGGCAGAAGCAGCAAGAATCTACGAACCCCAATCTTGGGGAGAGGAGGCTGGGGGCACCGTCCAGTGTCAGGGTCACCCCTTGGCCCGAAGGAAGGCGTTGGGTGCTCCAGGACCCCACATACCCTGCTGTGCAATCGGCCTCACGCTCCTCGCATCTCCAAGAAACACACGAGCTGCTGAAAATGAGTTTCCAAATGTGTGTGGAGGCTGGATTTACGTCCGGGTGGCTGCATATTAAATGCTGATTATTAAAAACATTTGCCCGGCTCTTTAACGACGATAGATAACGTCTCTGTTACCTAAGTCTCAGTGAAGGCTTTATTAATTCATTATTATTTTATCAACATACAATAAACTGTTCTATTAAATCTAAATTAGACAGATATTTGGGGAGGGATTGTCTAAAAAGACCTCAGCAGAGACTATCCCCAGGGAAGGACTTAATGAAGTTTCAAACAGTTAATAACCCGCAGTTCATAAATAAACCATGGCTCTTTAAAGACCTGCAAAATGCTAAAAGGAGATGTTGAGGCTCCACAAAGGAGGCGTGCGGAATCACGCTTGGAATTCTCCTCCCGTTAAGAGATAGAACCTCTACCTTCAGACATTATTTTTTAAAAAAGTATTTGTATTGATTTCAGAGAGGAAGGGAGAGGGAGAGAGAGATGGAAACATCAATGATGAGAGAGAATCACGGATCGCCTGCCACCTGCAGGCCCCCCACTGGGAATTGAGCCGGCAACTGGGGCATGAGCCCTGACCGGGCATGGAACCGTGACCTCCTGGTTCCTAGGTCGGTGCTCAGTGACGGAGCCACGCCAATTATTTATTGGGCACGTGGGGGACTGTGACACTCCTGGGGACATTAACGTGAACTCTGCCGTTGGTCCCAAATTCGCTAAGGCAATGAGCCGAGACAGCCTTGAGACAATTTCCTCCTTCTCTCAAAGAACCCACATTGGACTTTCAAAATCTATTTTGGTCTGAGAGGTGAGAGATGAGGGAAAAATTCCATCCTGACGTGAGAAACGGCCATCCCTTGACAATCTCCTCACCGTGTCCTCTGGGGGCAGGGCCAGCTGCCACATTTCCAGGGCCCCGCGCACAATGACACGCAGGCCCCCATGCACAATGACACGCAGGACCCCTTGTTCTGAAGAGCTGGCAAACACGTCCACAGCTGGTGAATGGAGGTGAAGGTCAGATCCGCGTTCATTGTGCATGGCCAGGTGCCACGGCAACAGTTTCATATCAACCCGGCCCGAGGGGCTCAGTGGCTGAGCGCCGACCTCTGAACCAGGAGGGCGTTGGGCACTGCGGCCCGAGGAATGAACGGGCTTTAGATTTGATATTCGGGGCAGAGAAAGGAAGCCGCCGGAGGATTCTGCGCGGAGGAGTGATGTGATCCCACTTCTTGTTTTAAAAAAGATCACTCTTGATATAGGGAAGTGACTCATGGGGGGCAGGGGGTGGAGGAGCGAGAGTAGGCCTGGGAGAGCAATGAAGAGGACACGGCGCTATTTCCGGGCGACGGCGGTTGTGATGACGGCGGGAAGTGGGTGGATCTGACGTCTGTCTGGGAAGCAGCGTCAACCAGACCTGCTGCTGAGCCGGATGTCAGGGTGGAGAGAGGCGGGTCAGACATCACCCCTCCCCCCCGGAAGCAGCCATGGTGGCCTCCACTGAGGGGGTGAGAGCGAGACAAGCACAGGTGTGAGGATGCAGGGGGAGACCATAAGCTGGGCTCGGTGAGTGTGAGATGCCCGTGAGGCCTGCAGGGTGAGGTGACCACGCTGTGTCGGCTCTTTGGTGAAGGCATTTTGCCCGAAGATGGAACGTGGGAGTCACAGGCATAGGGCTGCCTCCTGGAGACCCCGGGAAAGATGGGCTCAGACCTCGCTCAGGACGCACAATGGACCGCTCCCTCCTCCGTGCTCCCCTTCCTTCCGTCCTGGAGACTAGTGTGTGCTCCCCCCCCCCCACCCCGAGAACTCACAGGGGCAGAGTGAGGACCCCGCCCCAGGGCACAGGAAGGGCCCGTCACAGCTCACCCTAAGGATAGGCTCCTCCCACGTCAGCCCCGTGTTTCTGAGCAGGTGACGCACTGGGTTGTGGGAGGACTGCCCTCAATGAGGTGGACGTGGGCCTTTGACATTGAACCCATTCCCCAGGCAGAGGCCACACTGATTCTCTTGCTTTCAAGGCCAGGAGCCGGGAGGAAGGCCCCCGAGTCCCACCCACAAAGCGACCACGAGCCCATTGGAAGCTTCGGGGACAAAAGACCTTGGTTGCTAGGAAGAAGACAGGGAGGATGCAGCATACGTGGACGCGTGACTCACAGGAGGCCTCTGAGAGACGGCCGCCTGCCACACAGAAGTCACGTTCCTCTTCCAGGGCGAGCAGCCGTGTTCTGTGTGGGATATCGCCACCGCACAGTGACGGTGTCTGCACAATGTCGATGTGCACGGGCAGAACCACACACACACACACACACACACACACACACACACACACGTAGAAACTTTAGAGCTTCCTTTGAACTCTTCTTTTTTTTAAAAGAATATATTTGTATTGATTTCAGAGAGGAAGGGAGAGGGAGAGAGAGAGAATCATGGGTTGGCTGCTTACTGCATGCCCCACACTGGGGATCGAGCCCACAACCCGGGCATGTGCCCTGACCGGAAATTGAACCCTGACCTCCTGGTTCATAGGTTGACGCTCAGCCCCTGAGCCATGCCAGCCGGGCTGAGCTCTTCCTAAGAGAGAGGGTTCTCATGACTTTAATTGCCTTGGCCTCACTCCCTCAGGTCTTTCCTCCACTGAAGACTTTTCAAGGAATCATGACATCAGCCGTAACCACGCTGTTCCTCTCGGTTGGGTTTGGATTCCCAGGGCTGGTCTTTAGAGAGATTTGAGTCCAAATGTGGGCTCTGCCGCTGTGGTCACGGACAAGTGGCTTCACCTCTCTAGGCCTTAGCTGTGTCCTTATGTGAAATGGAAATGATGACGTTCTCTCCGAATGTAGAGTGAGTGGTAAGAAGTTTCATGCCCAGAGAGCACGGGGCACAGAACCTGGGACCTGGCTGATACCCTGTATGTGTGGCCTTGAACGGGCATCCCCAACCCCACCTTGCGGATGGGTGGATGGATGCGTCTCGGAGGTCCCGTGAGCCAGCTGAGGCCACACAGCTGCTGTGGTGTTAGGGAGGGAATGTTTGTCCAATTCATATGTGGAAGCCCTGACCTCAATGGGATGGCATTTGGAGGTAGAGCGTTTGGGTGGTCATCAGGTTTACAAGATAGCATAAGGGTGGGGCCCTCATGATGGGGTTAGTGGCCTTATAAGTAGAAGGAGAGCTACACCCACCCCTCCTCTCTCTCAGCACCTGCATGGAGCAAAGGCCATATGAGGACACAGTAAGAAGCTGGCCACCTGCAAGCCAGGGAGAGAGCCCTCACCAGGAACTGAATCTGCCAGCACCGTGACCTTGAACTTCCAGCCACAACTGTGAGAAATAGACAAGCCCCCCTTGCGATATCTTGTTACGGCGGCCTGAGCAGGCTGAGACGAATGGTAAGTCCCAACTGGAGCTCCTATTCTGGCCCCGCATCTCGATACAGATCTCAGAGGAGCCCTGGAAACAGGCTCAATGCGCCCACAGGAGTACAGGACACTAGGACCTGGGCCTGTGTTTTGCCTCCTCGTGGCCTTTCTTCTCGGCAGCCCTGGCGTTCTGCTTGGTGCAACATATGGTTTCCTGACACAATGGTCCAGGGTCCAGATCACGGCGCGTGGGTGTGGCGTGTTTCCTCACTCAGCGTTCCTTCGATTCACATTTATTTCTCTATTCGCTCATGGTTTCAGCAGAGTTTTCATTCCACCTCCAGTCACTCGGCACTTACTGAGCTCCTACTCTGTGCAAGGCCTTTGCTAAACAAGCAAAGTGTAACCTCCTTGCAGACTTGCTGGGCCAGGTGGAGGGGTTCAGACCAGGTGAGGCCCAGCACATTCGGGGCGCAGGGCGTCTCCTCCCAAGTCCTCGCACCACAACGGAACCGGATCTCTCCCGGGCGCTCAAGTTGCTCCCCGCCTGGCGTCCGGTCCAGCCCCAGCCTCTGGAGGGTGAGTATCCCAGGGCCAACCGTCTTGCCCAGGCCTACCAGGTCCCTGTATTCGGTTTGAGTTGCTGCTGTAACAAATGATCACAGACGCAGTGGCTTAGAGCAGCGGTTCTCAACCTGTGGGTCTCGAACCCTTTGGGGGTCGAACGACCCTTTCACAGGGGTCGCCTAAGACCATCGGAAAACACATATATAATTACATATTGTTTTTTTGATGAATCACTATGCTTTCATTATGTTCAATTTGTCACAATGAAATTGGGGGTCACCACAACATGAGGAACTGTATTAAAGGGTCGCGGCATTAGGAAGGTTGAGAACCACTGGCTTAGAGCAACACACCTTTACTCTCTTTCAGGTGGCTAGGTAAGTGCACCCGGGTGTCACGGAGCTGAGTTCCAGGAGTCGCCAGGACTGCGTTTCCCCAGGAGGGGCTGGTGGAGAGGGCATTTCCCTGCCTTTTGCAGCTCCTGGAAGGCCGCTCGCATTCCTTCGCTCCTGGCCCCGTCCTCCATCTGCAAAGCCAGCAGCCTTGCCGCTCTCTGACTCGTCTGGGTCACGTCCCCAGGAAGGGGTCTTTGCTTCTCAGAATTCACGTGTCCAGCTTGGGTTCATCTGGGTAATCTAGATTAATCTCCCCTTTTCAATGTCCTTAACCTCCATCCCATCTGCAAAGCCCGCGTGGCCGGAGAAGGTAACCTCACAGGTTCCAGGATAGGGCGTCTCTGGGGGCATCAACCCGCCGGCCACATCCTCGCAGGCCTCTGGGCGGGGCCCGCACCACCTGCCGGGCTCCGAGCATCTGTCACTGTCACCGGCCTCTGCCAGGCCTGCAGCAGGGTTTTAGGTCCCCAGCCGAGAAGAGCAATAAGTAGAAGTTCCGTTTCAGCACCATGGACGGAGGCTCTCCAGTCAATCAAGTGGCAGTTCGTTTTAATCACTCCTCGGGAGAGATGTAAAAGCCCGGATTGAGGTACACAGCAGTTTTATTGATGACAAGTTTAATTGTTCCATTTGTCCTCACTGTCTCCAGCACGGCCGCCTCTTAATCAGCGGCTGCTGGAGTCCTAATGAAGCCCCGTCCACTTCCCCCGCCGCGCGCGCCGGGCCGGGAGTAATTGGGCTGAGACTCCCATCCACACGCTGCAGAACCGCCGGCGTTCTCCCGAAAACGGGGCCTAATTGCTTTGCTGATGTTGTTACGTGCTCCTGACGGGGTGGAAACAGTCACGCTGCCCACGGATGCTGGGAGACACCCCCCCCAAAAAAAAATGTCTTTAAAGGTTCCTCCAAGTCTGCCCAACGGGTAGCGAGGAAACAGAAAATGAACCCGAGTTTTTTTTTGCAGGCAGGACTCCCCCCCCCCCCCCACCCAGGGGAGTGTGCGGGAGCTGGGACACAGACCACTGAGGCGTGGTCGGCAGCAACGCCGATCTTCACATCAGCCACGCCGTTCCTTCCCCAGAGAGCTGAGCGGGGTTCCGCGTGCGGGGGTGCGGGTGTGAGCGTGTGTGCTCGCATCCGTGCTTCTGCAATGAGGCTTCAAGGGAAGCGTTTCAGCAGCGTGGCTGGCGCTGGCCACTGCAGGGGAGCGTTCGGACCTGGGGAATTCGAGCGGCCACGGTCTCAGCCCAGAGCGGAGACAGAGAGATTGGCGGGGCCGGGGGAACTCCAGGGTCACAGGGTCGAGGCTTGGAAACCTCAGAGAGACTCCCCTCCATTCTCCCCCCCCCCCGCCACGTTCACCTCACCCGATGGGACGGTGAGGACAATAACAGCAGTAGCCGCTGGGCTCTGCTCACTCACCGGGTGGACACAGATGTGGGCTCCGCTCTCTTTGATCCTCATTAGAACCAGCGAAGCAGGTGCCATGGTCACCCCCCTCCCCAACAAAGAAGCCAAAGCACAAAGAAGCTACAAGACTTGCCCGTCGTCGATGTGCAGGACTGGGAGCTAGATCGGCAGGGCGCCTGGGCCAGTTCCCTGGGCCCCTCTACCCCATGTGCCACCACGGCAACGCCATTGCAGACAGGCGGTTTCTGACGGACCGTTACGTGGTCCAGGCCCAGGACTAAGCGCTCTGTGTCTACTGTCTCGGTTCGTCTGGGAAGCAGCCCTGGGGGGCAGGCTCCCATTCTGAGAGGAAGAGTAAGGAGACTGAGGTCTGGCGTGGCGGCCACTCGGCTGGGACACAGACATAGGTCCGCCTGCTTCGAAACGGGGCGTTTATAGACGCATCTGCCTGAGAACGGACCCAGGTGCGGAGTGAGGATTGCTATCGGAGTTTGCACGATCGACCTGAACCATTCATTCTGTGGTTCTGGACCCGGATGGGCTGGGACAGGACGGAGGCAGGCCTCTAAACATGGCGGAAACAGGGAAAACAAGCAGACAACAGACCCCGGAGTCTGCCCCTAGCAACGCTGGATTAGGAAGCCGGGGTCTCGCTGCCGCCTCTGGTAACGGCCTCGGAAAGACAATCTGACGCTGGGAAGCCTTCACGGCAGAGTCTGAGCTGGGCGGCTGTGAGAACGAAGTGAGGTCACGTATTCATTCTTTCGTGTGAGAAATTGTTTATTGGGCATCTGCCCCGCGCCAGGAACGGTTCCAGGCTTTGGGGATGCAGCAAGCAGCCGCGGCAGGCACTCCGATTCTCATCGGGAAGTCAGATGGTAAACCAGTAAGCAAATCAATACATAGGAGAACTCTATAAAGAGTCATAGAGTAGAGGGAACTCCCAGGGGTGGGGGCGGACGGGAAAGAGAAGGAACGAGATCTGAGTTATACGCAGGCCTCTTAGGGGCTAGTCTTCTAGGCAAAGGTAACCAAATGTGCAAAGGCCTTGAAACAGGAATAAGTGTGGCTGGTGGATGAACAGAAAGAAGGCCGGTGCGAATGGAGAGTAAAAAAATGAGACGGAGCCCGGCTGGTGTGGCTCAGTGGTTGAGCATCTTCCTATGGACCAGGAAGTCATGGCTGGATTCCCGGTCAGGGCACATGCCCAGGTTGGAGGCTCCATCCCCAGTGTGGGGGGGCATGTAGGAGGCAGCCGATCCATGATTCTCTCTCATCGTTGATGTTTCTCTCTCTCCCTCTCCCTTCCTCTCTAAAATCAATAAAAAGTATATTTAAAAAGTGAGATAGAAAGAGGTGGGATGTGAGGTTGAGAGGAAGGCAATGGCCAGATCACGCAGGACCGGAAGAGCCAGGCTACTGAACTGGGATTTATTTCTCGTCTCAATTGGAATCCAGTGCAGGGGAGCTAGCAGGACAACGAAAACCTCTGACTTCCTTTTATAAAAGGCGTGTGCGGTTGATTCTGGGGACAAGTCCAGAAACAGGAAGATCAGTTAGGAAGCTCCACGGTGGCATGTCCCGAAGGTCTCAGCACACGGCGGAGTATCATCCTGTTATCACCCAGAAAGGAGTTAGCACCTGAGGCGATGCGTGGTTCAACGTACAGGGAGCAAGAGAAAAAGAAAAAGGTCTGGTCGGTCCCATAAGATGCCAGATGAGCATTCTCAGAGATGAGTACTCACGAATCACTGTGTTCCTTCGTGAAGTGAGACGTGGTGAGTGTGGGAAACAGAAAGGGAAGGAGCCTGGATGATGATGACAAGACACGCGTGATGGATCGGCCGATGTGCTTACATCAATTATGACTGTGTGGTTGCTGGGTCATTTCAACAATAAGTAACCAAAGGGCCTTTGAATGGATGCGTCCGGGAGACAGTCATAGCATCAGAACCTTGTCCTTCAACCCCCACCGCCCAGCCAGGATCTTGGCATTGGCCGACACACTTCCCAACCTGCCTCGTTGATGTCTCTGAGTCAGGAAGAGCAGATAAAAAAAAACTTGTGAAGACAGTGATCTGAGAACTGTGTGTGTGTGTGTGTGTGTGTGTGTGTGTGAGAGAGAGAGAGAGAGAGAGAGAGAGAGAGAGAGAGAAGAGAGAGAGAGAGAGAGGCTTCTCCCCTTATCTCAGCCATGATGGCATTTTTATTGAATTTTTTCCCCTGCTGCTTTAGCTAAGAAAGGGTAAATTCAAATACAATAAAAATCGCAGAGGGGAAAAAAAGTGCAGAGACAAACGGCATCCTCCTGGCATTTGTTTCAAGGCTGCGGAATGTGGAGTGTCTTGACAGCAGCGAGAGATTTTCCTCCTTTACAATAGGTGTCGGGAAGCGGTCTTCATTTAAGCAAATCAATATCTTTAATTTCGGCCACTTGCTCTAGGATTTAGTGCCCGATTTCCAGGGAAATGAAGAAGAAGTCAAGCCTCATAACTTTGCACAGTTTTCATGAAAAGGAAGCAGAAGGCGAAGGGTGACACAGTGGCTATTCTGAGGAATAATTGAATGTTCTTCGACTCCTTGGCTGCCTGTGAAGCCAGCCTGCATTGAAGAAAAATAGAGCAAGGCGGAGGAAGAGGGGTGCGTGTGTGTGTGTGTGTGTGTGTGTGTGTGTGTGTGTGTGTGTGGTTGTAAATATTATGGCCTGAGAAGGTGACATTTGAATAAAGACATACAGGGGATGAGGAGGAAGTGAGCCGGGTAGAAATCAGGGGAGAGGACCCCAGGCAGAGAGGATGGGGCTGAGGAGCCTGAATAGAGTGTCGGGGGGTGGGGGTGGGGGAGATAGCAGTCGAGTTCAGAGGTAAGAGTGTCTGGATCTCATGGGGCTTTGTGGTTCACTTGAAGGAGTTTAGCCTTCATGCTGAGTGAGAGGGGAAGCTCTCTGAGGGTTTTGAGCAGAGACAGGATCAACCCCACCTATTAACAAGTTCATCGTGATGCTCTGTTGAAAATATCCCAAAGGGGAGCAAACTAGAACCAGGGAGAACTGAGGGGTGGTGGTAGGTTGGACCAGGATTTGAATCCGTATAAGCAGCAAGAAGGGTAAGATCCGGTTATTTTGTAGAACCAGCAAGATTTGCTGATGGGTTGGTTATGGGATGTGAGAGAAAGGACAGAGTTCTTGATGACCTCAAGGATTCTGGATGAAGCCATCCAAAGAACAGAAATGCTGTTAGCAGCGAGGGGGAGGTTTTGGGGAGACCAAGTGTGGGGCACTGGAGATCAGGAGTCCAGTTGGGACATATTAAGTTTGATAAATTTTTTATGTCTACAAGGGGAGGTGTTGCAGAGATAGACGGATATGTCTAAAGTTAGGATAGAGGTCCAAGCTGGAGGCACAGATTTGGAGGTTGTCTATGTTTAGATGATGATGTACAGGCATGACACTAGATGAGTTCGACAAAGGCGTGAGAATACGTATTAAAGAGGATTTTAAAGCTGGGCCCAGGGACCTTCAACTTTTGAATTTCATTGCCTTAATTATGGGAGAAAGAAGGCAGTGGAAGGAGATGAAAGAGTGAATGAAAGAAGAAACTGTTGATCCAAGTTCTCCTAGGGGACTTACATTCCTGCAAATGCTTCACTTTTTTCTATGCACTAAGGTCTGGGTCCATCCATCTGTTTGTCCATCCATGCATCTACTCATCCAACCATCCACCCAAACATCCATCCATCCATCCCAACGATCCAACCATCTATCAATCCATCTATCTATCCATCCATCCATCTATCCATCCAACCACCCAACCATCCATCCATCCATCCATCTCAACAATACAACCATCTATCAATCCATCCATCTATCCATCCATTCATCTATCCATCCAACCACCCACCCAACCAACCACCCATCCACCCATTCCAACGATCCAACCATCTATCAATCCATCTATCTATCCATCCATCTAAGCCAGTGGTTCTCAACCTTTCTAATGCCGCAACCCTTTAATACAGTTCCTCATGTTGTGGTGACCCCCATCCATAAAATTATTTTTGTTGCAACTTCATAACTGTAATTTTGCTACTGTCATGAGTCGTAATGTAAATATCTGATATGCAGGATGTATTTAGGTGACACCTGTGAAAGGGTCGTTCAACCCCCATAGAGGTCTCGACCCACAGGTTGAGAACAACCATCTATCTATCCATCTAACCATCCATCCATCCATCCATCCATCCATCCATCCACCCATCCATCCATCCAACATACCTTTCTCTTTCATGGTATCTGTGAGATGTCTCAAAATATGCCTGTGCTATGATTTAGGGATCTGAGAAAAATTTCAGAGTCCTTAGCTGAGTTACCTAACATGGATCTAACTGGATAAATATGGTGAGAATTGTCCTTTGCTTCTTACTACTTCCTCTATTTCTGATTGTGCATGAAAGGGAACACTTACAAAAGAATATGAATCTTGTCCTTCCACTGTCTCTCGGTCCCCACGTTCAGTTTCATCTAAATTCCTTGAGCTTCTCTCTGATCTGAAGATGACTTTGCTCTCTTGAGATGCTGACACGCAGATGTTGGGAGGTTTGCTGAACAGGCAGTTTGGGGATCAGGGTGTGACCTTGTCCGGGGGCAGAGCACAAGCAGTTCTTATTGGGATCACTTGCTGATGGATCTCTGCCAGTTGGCTCATCTCTTCTTGTAATATTGTTATTTTAGCGACAACGATAGGCCAGCAGGATTAAGAAATATGTATCTCGGAAGGCGTCTTTGTCATCAGTCAAGTTGCGACAGCCCTTATCCATATGCATGATGGAACACTAACTTGTAAGTTTGTCCTCCTCGCGTCTCCTTGGAGAACACAAGCTGGTTCTGCCACAGACGTGGACCAAAGAGCCTTGTCCTTACCCAGTCCCAATAGCTGGCCAGTTTTATGGCTTAGAACAGTGGTTCTCAACCTTCCTAATGCCGCGACCCTTTAATACAGTTCCTCATGTTGTGACCCAACCATAAAATTATTTTCATTGCTACTTCATAACTGTCATGTTGCTACTGTTATGAATCGTAATGTAAATATCTGATATGCAGGATGTATTTAGGCGACCCCTGTGAAAGGGTCGTTCGACCCCCTAAGGGGTCACAACCCACAGGTTGAGAACCACTGGCTTAGAACATGGGGTTCCTGGGCAGTCTTCCTTGGGACCTTCATATCGTTTCAGGCTCACCCTGTGATGAGAATCCTATAACTGTATATTGCCTGTCCTCTGCCCTTCAAGCCATATGCTCCTTGCCAGTGCTCATTATTAAACAGAGGCCCACACCCAACATCTGGATAGATCAGTCTTAGTCTAGGTCACCTTGGTGGCTCCAGGTGTTGGTCCTGTGTGGGAAGCTTTGGCTTCGATGAAGGAAGGCGTGCCTACGCATTGGCCATTGGCTCCCACGCAGACACTGGGCCTCCGGCCATGAGCATCTTTATTTATGATCTTCCTCCAACTCTCTCAGGCAAAGCAGTTGTCACCATAGAGTGGGTGCCATTTATTTTGGTCTTGGCACAAGAATGTTCCCCCCTCCCCGGGCTTTCATCTTCTTTCTAACTCTCCCTTTGACATTATTTGTCAAACGATCCGAAGATAATTTTTAATACCTTCACATCATACTGAAGCTAAGTTCTGCTGGATTATTAATGACTGAATATCTTCCAGTCGTCCGCCTGCACAGTGTGTTACAAATTATCCTGGAAAGGAGATGAATCCCATTACGATTTTGAATAAGAAAAGGACAAGAGAATCACCTGCAGTCTTTAATACTGAACAGCGTCACGGAAAACCTCCCAAATATCTGGGACGTGGTTGGTATTCCAGGAAGAAGTTGGGTCTGTCCTTCAAAAGTCGTTTGGCAGGTCTTTACGGAGGCCTCGTGGGATATATTAGCCCGGTGTGAGCTGCTGCAAAACTTTGGTTAATCCTCAAAATCCCATGGGGATTTTTCTAGAAACGCTCACCTCACATCTTCCGAATCTGAGTTTTGGTGAGTGCAGCCCCAGGACAGGGATCCCCAAGTCACGCTGGTGCAGCCCAGCTACAAAACTGGTTTGGGATCTCTGCTGTGCAGGATGTAGGAGGAGGCGAGGCAGGCTCCTGGTCCGAAGAGGGTTTAGGATCTCACCGGCTCCCAGGACTCACCGATGCATGATCAGACCACGAAGGCCCTTGTGGGGCAGGAGGAATGGGTTTGCCTCTTGTGAGATCGTGACCGTGTGTTTTGTAAACTGTGACAAATGGAGGGTTGAGTCTTTCTTGGACCCAGCCTGTTGTGAGGGGAAAGACTTGCGGTGGCTTCATGAGGGCACAGGTGAAGAAGGACATGGCCCATTCCCTAGAAGTGGGGGTGAGGAGCAGTTCCACCTGCGATTTTTTTTTTGGCCTTTAGGCCTCAGTTTTTCCATCTGTGAAAGGGGAGATTGGTCCTCCTTGACTTACAGCATTCACCCCGGCCCTGATAAAATGCTGAGGGGACAAAACACGGGCCGGGCGGACGGACTCCTCACTCACCAGCTGGGCAGCTCATTTCACCTCCCAGAGCCTTGCTTCCCCCATTTACAAATGACCATGTTTTTATTTTTAAAATGGACTCCTTCCTCCCTTCATCTCCAGGAAAGACAAAACATGCCTGGTTTTAGAAAAGTAAGATACAAAAGTGTCTACTGTAAAGGTCCCCCCCTCGGGCGGTAGGTAGCTGTGGTCTGGCACCGAGGGTGGTGACCTGGCAGAAAACAAAGGTCATTCGAGCACTTTTTAAACTCACGAGTCAGATACATGTATCGTAGAAAATTAGAAAATATAGACGAGTAAATAATAGGAAATCAAAACCACCTAGAGAATGAATACCCTTGTTAAAATGTTAGTGTATGTTTTTCTCAAGGATTTTTACTCTGTTCTTATTCTTTTCAGAAGAGGTTTCTAAAGTATTTTTGAGCACCTATCATGTTCCAGGCCCCGCACTACTGCTTCACACACAGGATCCCATTACGTCCTCATGGAATTCTGAGAGGGGAGATGGATGCCGCCCAATCCGATTTGGTCAATGGCGAGAACCACAGCTCAGGGCCATCTGCGCCCAGTGGGCCCACTTACAGACCCACTGGCTTCCCAAGCTGTCCCCAGTCAGCTGGGTCCTAAAGCCGCCCTTCCCTAAATTATGAGCAGCTGGGAGGGTGGAGGGAGACCTGGGGGGTACCCTCCCTTCCACGGTGGCCTCTGTGTGTTGGACGTCTCATTTTGGGGGGAGTATCTCCCACTCTGAAAGGGGCTAGAAATATCTTTGGTCGAAGTTCCATTTTTTTTATGTGTTTTGTGTTGTTGTTTTTTAAAAAATTGATTTTTAGAGATAGAGGAAGGGGAAGGGAGAAGGGAGGGATAGGAACATCAATCAGCTGCCTCCTGCATGCCCCCTATTGGGGATCCAGCTCACAACCCGGGCATGTGCCCTGACCGGGAATTGAACCAGTGACCTCTTGGTTCATAGGTCGATGCTCAACCACCGACGCACACCGGCCGGGCTGAAGTTCTATTTTTCATCACCTTCCTGGGGTCAAGGCCACGCTAGCAAAGAGCCATGCTCACCCCCCGCGCTGTACATTAAGATTTAATGTGCCTTCCTTATTTACACCTAAATGAGGTTTTTAATGGTTTAATGAGCAAAATAGATCAGTTTGCTTCTCTCAACCTTGCCTCTCAGAGGCAGCACTTTTTGGCCATTTTTCGTGTTTAATAAGAGATGAAAATCTTCATTCCTCCCAGCTAAGGGGGCCCATGACCGGCTCCGTCTTATTAGCTCAGCCCTGGGGGGTGGGTGCCTTGGGCTGAGCATTGGCACAGGTCCCGGCAGTGAATTCTTGCTCCTCCCTGAGGGCGTGGGGCGTATCTCAGAGGAGAAAACCGAGGCTGGAACAGTCCTGTGACCTCAGCAAGGGCAGCGAGAAGGCAGCAGAAATGGGGTCCGGGACCCGGTCTTTCTGACTCCACTTCCATCAGGTGGCAGGTGGGGCCAGTGACCTGGGTGAGCCCCCCCACCCCCTCAGCGGCCTCTACACCTGACCTTTCCAGACCGTCTCTCCCCTGCCCCCTCCCTTACCGCCAATCGGCCCTGAGAGCAGCCGGGTGCTCTCTGCAACTCGGGGTGGGTTTCACGATCCCCCGCCCGGATTGAGGGTGGCCGGAGGGAAGTAGCTATAGCAACCGCCGCCGGCAAGGACAGGTGCGATTGCACCTTAATTAATGGTCTCTCGACGCACAATTATAATTTCGTGTAAGAAGCCAAAAGTGGCAAAGAAGCTGTATTGAGATTCCTGGTGGGTTGACGGTAATTACCCAGCTATCGCTATGGCAATGAATGGGGCTGGTCATTAGGCTGCTATGATTGTTTTACAAAACCCTTTGGGAATGAGGATCAAGGTCTCATATCCACCAGGACGAGCCCTGAGAGCCATGGATCCACAGGCCGTGGAAGCCAGGACTCTAGGATCCGCTGGGTCTAACTTCTGCCCACAGGATGGATCCATGCCCCCAGGACAGATCCGCGCCCCCTGAACAGAACAATGGTTCCCAATACAGATCAATGCCCCCAGGACAGATCAATGTCCCCGGGACAGATCCACACCCCCCGGACAGATCAATGCCCCCTCCCCCCCAGAGCAGATCATAATCATAATCTCAAACGTTGCCAAGGACCTCAGTGAGCCAGCAAAGCACAGCTCTCCCCGGGGTGGAGGTGGGCCAGGGCAGGCCAAGCTTTAACATCCCACAGAGAATCCCGCCGCTGTGACCGCTCGAGGTCGCCCGGGCTGGCCTACCTGGACAGCTCCCTCCTGGTTCCCGGCACAGGGACACGGGGATCAGTGCCCCCCTCCCCCCCTCAGAACAACCAGGCAGATTACTACAGCTCCCAGCCCTGCCCGGCTAGCGGCTCCTGGCACAGAATCACACACGCTATCCCATTATCATTACGGAGCTTTCGGGTTAATTGCAAATCGGGGAGTTCAGATTATGAGTGTGGGTGGGAGCTTACAGGGTGGGGGCGGGCAGGGCTCGGACCCAGCTGGCGTGTGTCCTGCCCGGGCGGGGGGTCCCCCACCACCTGCGGACCTCCCGCTCTCTCCCGGGTCCCCAGTGTCCCCCGGCTCCTCCCGGGTGGCGTGCGCACGTGCCTTTGAGCCGTTTCCCAGGAGCTCTTTGTAGCAGGAGCATTAGAAGCAAATGCGCTCATCGCACCTGATGGCGCACGATCCATGCCGCGGAAATTAGCAACGATTAGGGCGTCATTAGAGGGAGACGCCTCTCTTGGCCCAAAATATCGACGGCACAAGCCCCAGCAGCGCAGCTAACACGTGGAGGAGGCTCAGGCGCACGAGTGCGGCGGGGATGATCGATGTTGTCCCGGATACGCCCCAGACAGCCCCCCAGCCGAACGGCGAGCAGCTGCTCCGGGGCTTTGCAGCTGTTGCAAAAACAGAGTCTTTGGATGCCCTGATCCAGTCTCCCCGTGAGTGATTTCCCGAACTCCCCAGGACCTGACAGGCCGGTAGAATATCTGAGCGATGCCTTTTAATATTTCCAAGGTTGCAAACCGCCGGCCTACGCTGCCTTTAAATACCATTTGTTTAGGCTGCATAATGCTTCTGAGGAACAAAATCTGAGTAGATGGCCTATGTATAGAAACACCCAGATTTCAGCCCGGCTGGTGTGGCACAGTGGTTGAGCGTCGACCTATGAGCCAGGAGGTCATGGGTTTAATTCCCGGTCAGGGCACATGCCTGGGTTTCGGGCTCCATCCCCAGTGTGGGGCGTGCAGGAGGCAGCCGATCAATGATTCCCTCTCATCATTGATGTTTCTATCTCTCTCTCCCTCTCTGAAATCAATAAAAATATATAGCTTTGTGGTTTTTTTTAAAGAAACACCCAGATTTCTAGCTTCTCTACAAAAAGTGGCTTTGGTTTGGAGCTGCACCCCTCCCCCATGTTGTGGGGGGAGAAACCAAGTCAGAGATAACCAGGGCCTCAGTGTGGCTCAGAGAGAGAGCCGAGTTGATCCCATCCCTCCCCCCGGGGTCAACTTCAGGGCTCCCACGAGATGTTTAAGTGAGGATGACGCATGGAGGGAGCGCCTGGCCCCATCTTGCTGCCAGGTCGGCCTGAGACTGGAGCCACGTCGGAGGAGAGGAGAGCGAAGAGTGGGAGAGGCCGGTTCCTGGCAATGTCACAGGATCTGGTCATCGGGGTTCACCCAGAGAGAGCTGGGGTCACAGGCCGGCGGGCGCACACGCTGGCTGCTGCTCCAGGTCCCCAACCAGCCCACTTCACCTGCAAACCCGCCTGGACCCACGGGCGGATGTGTTTGTGGCCACCTGGAGCGAGAAGCTCCCATTCAACCCCAGGCATAGGAAGGCCTTCCCGCGCCCCATCCCAGCTCTGAACGGGTCCTGACTGGTTTCACCCACTTGGGAGGAGAGCACCCCAAATGCCTTCTCCCCCGGAAGGCCCCCAGAGGCCATGCGCGCTCACTTGGCAAAGCTTTGCTGGCGTCAGTTCTGGGCCCAGGTTCGGGGCTCACAACATGGAAGGGCTCAGACGCAGTAAGCCCACTGGGAGAGCCTGGGGAGGCGGGACGGATGCATCCAGGGGGCTCCCACGGGCTTAGCAGCCTGGTCCCGCCGGGAGGGCAAGCAGACTCCCTATCAAAGGCCAGCCCTGACCCAGATGCTCCTGCAAGATCAGCAAACCCAAGCAAGTCAACTGTCCCATCTCCTACCTGGTTATGGCGGGCGACCATAGGCCAATGGAGTCAGGAGACTCAAATTCTAGTCCCATCTCAGCCAGTTAAATCCCCCCCATGGGACCTCTGACACGTTTACTGCCTCTGAGCCTCGTTCGTCCACCCATTTGAACAAGAAGTATGTATTGAGCGCCAACTGCATGCCAGGAAATGTGAAGGCACAGGGGATGTGGTGGGGGTCATAGCACTCGTGGTCTCTGCTCTCGCGGCGCCTGCAAGGCTAGCGGACGAGGCAAGCGCCAATACCCCCATCTGCTCAGTGGGCTCAGAGGACCATCCCTCCCCAAAGCCCCCTTTACTTGTGAACTGTCTCACGTTAAACGTTGGCATTAAAATGATAAGTTGTTCCTAAAGCCAGTCCTAAAATATCCAAAATTATCCTGAAAAAGAACGAAGCTGGGACTCCTACTACCTGATTTCAAGACTCAGGAAGAGCTTTGGTAGTGTAGTTGGGTATCGGATAATGACGGACCGGTCGGTCGTGACAGAGAATGGAGAACCCACACGTGTGCAACATTTGATTTTCAGCAAAAGGCACCAAGGCGAGCCAGTGGGGAGATGGAAGTCTTCATGCATTGCACTGGGAAAACGCTGTACTCTTATGGGCAACCACAACTCTTAGCTCACGTCATACACAGAGATGAACCCAAGGTGCGTCTTCGACATATGTGCAAAAGCAAAAGGCCGCAAAGATTTGATGGAAGTGGGGGCAGATTCACAGAGAGCTCTTTTCATGAAAGAAAAAAAGGCCTTTAGAATTTACCAAAATTAACACTTTCTTTTCACCAACAGGTAAACCGAGTTCAGTTCGTCGAGAAGGTGACTGAGCTACAGGTAAGAAGAAAAGATTGTCAAAACATACAGGTGTGCCCTAACCAGTGTGGCTCAGTGGATAGAGTGTCGGCCTGGGGACTGAAGGGTCCCAGGTTCGATTCCGGTCAAGGGCATGTACCTTGGTTGCGGGCACATCCCCAGTAGGGGGCGTGCGGGAGGCAGCTGATCGATGTTTCTCTCTCATCGATGTTTCAAACTCTGTATCCCTCTCCCTACCTCTCTGTAAAAAATCAAGAAAATATATTTTTTTAAAAACAAAACAAAACAAAAAAATATACAGCTGTAAGAGGACCATATCCAGGATGTATAAACAGCGCCTGTAGTTTAACAACAAAAAGACAACCATCTAATTAAAAGGGGACAGAAGATCTGAAGAGGCACAGTCCATGAGAAGATGTATCAATAGCCAATAAGCACATGAGAAATGGACATCGTCGGTCATCGGGAAATGCAGGTCAAAGCCATCATGAGAGGCCACTTCCTGTCTATTGGCACAGCTCAACGTAAAAACACTGACAACGTGAAATATCGGTCAGGATGTGCAGCAGCCTGAACCCTCACATACTGTTGGGCACAGTTTCTTATAGAACTAAGCATAGTACCCAATACCCAGCGATCTCGCTTCTCGGTATTGTCCCACCGTCGATGGCCGTACATGCCCCCAAAAGGGCTTGTGCGTGAATGTCCCTGGCAGCTTTATGCAGAGCAGTCATCACTGGGGGCCTCCCGGGGGGCCGGCTAAACACCTGGTCCGTTCATGCAACGCTATGTTACTCAGCAACAGAACGGAACAAAGCACAACGCACGCAGCACCGTGGCGGGGTCTCACGGGCGCCGTTCTGAGTGGGACGAGGCTCACAGAAAGGTGTGGGCGCTGTACACGCATCCCCGGGAGATTTCCGAGCAGACGGGACTGACCTGCAGTGGGGGGATCAGAGCAGTGGCTGCCTCCTGGGGACTGGGAGTAAGAATCCACTGGGAAGAGACAGAAGGGCGCCTGCTAGTGGGGAGGGTAATATCGTGGTCGGGGCACAGTTGTTAACACTCATGGGAGGGCCCAGCGGCGTGGCTCAGCGGTTGAACATCGACCTGGGAACCAGGAGGTCACGGTTCGATTCCCCGTCAGGGCACATGCAGGTTGTGGGCTCAATCCCCAGTGTGGGGCGTGCAGGAGGTGGCGGATCCATGATTCTCTCTCATCATTGATGTTTCTGACTCTTTCTCCCTCTCCCTTCATCTCTGAAATCAATATATATGGGGGTGTTCCTCTTCACTTATATATATATATATACTTATATATATATATAAGTATATTTTTTAAAAACCTCATGCCATGGACTTCAAATTTGTGCATTTCATTTGTATGTAAATTGTACATGAAAACAAGGAGACTGCAGACAAATGTTGAATTCTAATTAATGAAATCCACGCTGAACTATTTAGGGGAAAATATATGATGCCTTCAATTTACTTTGACATATCCTCCGAGTAAGATGGATGAATGGGCGGAGAGATAAGCGATAAAGCAAGCGTGCGGAAATGTTAATGGCAGACGCCAGGTACCTTGGTTCACTGGAAAAGTCCCTTAGCTTTACTGTCTGTTGGAATATTTTCATCATAAAATGTTGACAAAACAATAACTGTAAAACATTATTTTTTTGGAAAAGAAATTCCAGAGCCCTGGTTGACCTTCGGGGTGACCTTGTCCCTGAGTCTCCCGGGAGGGCGGGCGGGGTACGCAGCCTTCTGCATGGGAGCCAGCCCCTCGCAGGCCCTCGAGGGTCTTGCCCACGTCAGTCTCTCCGATCCCCACAGGCAGGTTGCGAGCATCCTGCGTGGCCGCCTGTCCCGCCCCAACCGGCGCCTCCTCCCCACTCCTCCCAAGAACAGCTTTGATGACCACATAAAACAAGCAAGCCAGGGGCGCAGGCTGCTCCGTACAGAACGTAGCTTTAAAAGTTCCCAGATTACATCTTTACTCCAGACCCGTCAGGAAGGAGGCGGCTGCGGGGTTGTAATGAGGGCCGTTTGGAAGCCAGTGCTCAGCAAATTTGGCCTGGGAGTCCCAGCCTCCGGTCCTCAGTGTGGCCATGCATGCGTCAGGAGAGCCCCCGCTGCTCGCTGCACCCCCCCCCACTCCGCCCTTACCCTCCCCCCCGCCACAAGGCCTGCTCTGCACCCTCCTCTGGAGCCCGCCTACCCTGGAGACCATGGAAGATGAGTGAGCACTGAGGTCCACAAACAGGGGGAGGCAGAGCCCGCGTTTGCAGCTTTCGCCAAAGGGGAGTGGCGCCCGTCCGCGCCCACGAAGACCCAGTGCCCTCCTGGTGGGAGCAGCGGGGCCGGCACAGCCCCAGGGAGCAGCCCTGGTCTATAGCTTCCTCCCTTGGTGGTGTGGGGCACGTGCCTTCCCGCTCCTGAGCCCCCCATTCCGCCAGACTCGCCGCCACCTGACAGACCCTCCGCGAGCGTCCGGGTAAAGAGGTGTCACACCTGCTCAGCTAAGGACACAAGTGCCGCGGCCACCTTTCGTAAACCAACATGTGAGGATGAGCTCGCTGTGAATAGATGCTGTTTGGGACGATGGTCAGGTGGCTGAAGAAAGAACAATAGAAGAAGAGAAACGGGTGGGTGAATCCGCCGGACGCCACCCGGGGCCTGTGGTGGCCTAGACGGCTGCCCCGATCTCCCAGGACAGGCCGGGGAGGCCTGCTTTCCCACAACAGCCGCCCTCACCGCTTCTCCGAGGGCCGCGGCCTCGTTTCTCCATTGCGTTCAATGGCTCTTCAAATGGCCAGACGGCTCCTCTCCACGGTGCACCGAGCCCAGTAAAAGAAGCAAAAGCAAACACCGTTTCTCTCCGTGCAGCCTTGCACGCCGAGGCGAGCTCCGAGCGGGCTTTACGGCCGCGATAAACCGTCCGTGTCGGGCTTGCAGCCACGGCTGGGCTTCCGGGGGCCGCACCAACACAGCCCCATGGCCGAGCGCGTCTTCCCTGATAGGATATCGTGTCGGGGCCATTAAATACGCATTAAAGGCATGTTGGAAGGCTCTTTGCCACAAGTGGCAGATGTTATGAGTAATAACCCGCCACAGCCTCCTGAATTCTATCAAGGTGGGTCCCGTAAAGCTCTCCCATAAATCGTCAGGCGGGCCGAACCCATCCGGCCGTGATTAGAGGAAACCTCTCGTTGTATTAAGCCACCGGGGATCACGGAAGCAGGGTGGGCAGCCTCCGAGATAACATCAGAATAAAGCCAGAAAGGGAACACGTCATGGACACGCAGGGTTTCCTCGGCCAACCTTCAGGTGGTGGTTAGCTGGGGGCCACCGGGCAAGTCTGTGTAACACACACACACACACACACACACACACACACACACGTGCACACACAGAAACTGCCATCACTCATGGAAATTTATGGAAATGAATATGCATTTCTTTACATGAAAAATGGGCAACATCTGGGCTCCATTCGAACCCCCTGATTTCATGGCGTCACCAGGAGATAAGGAGCGGGCTTGGGGAGGGAGATGGGGGGGCGCGGGGGGAGACATGGCCGCCTCCACCCTCCCCTTCGAGTATCTCGAAAAACAAATAAAATAAAATATCGGTTACGGGCAAACTAAACAGCGCTGACAATACCGCCCGTCCCCAAGGACGCGGACTGCCCCGGCAGCAACGGTGTTTAAGGAGGGAGGCGGGAGCAGCGCAATAAACTCTGGTTCAATAAAACTTAATTAACCCCTGGGGCCGCGGAGGAAGCTGGGCAGCAGGCGGAGAGCAGGAGAGCCCGGAGCCTGGCACCGAGGGGTTACCCCAGCCTTGCTGAGGGGGGGGAGGGCGGAGGCCTGTGCACATGCACAGCACATACGTGCACACACGTGTCCACACATGGCTCTCACCCTCAGGAGGGCCCGTTAACCTGGAGCCCAGAGTCTCAGAGCCCCAGCCTCTGAGGCTAGAAGGCACTTCTGAGTGAGCTCAGCCACACCCCTGCCCCTGCCCCTGCCCCTGCAACGGGTCTCCAGCCTCCACTTGAATCCTCTCAGCGCTGGGGGTGGGGGGCGGGCTCACTTCCTGTCATGGTGACCCCTCCATCCCCGATCCACTGCCTGAGCAGGCCTTTCTTTCTCAAAACCGCCTCCACGGGACCACCCGTCTCCACGGGGCCACCCGTCTCCACGGGACCACACGTTGCCACTACTGTGCTGGCTTCTTCTGGGGGGATTGAACCAAATCAAAGCCAAGAGAGATGCCAAGGGCTTTTTTTTTTTGCCTGTTAGGTGTCTGGTTAGATGCTCAGATACAAGCTCCTGCCCTTAAATAGAGATTAGGGGTCGACTAGACGTTTCCAACCACCTGAGAGAGAGAATAGATGTCCATACACCCATGAAATGTTAGGTAGAAAGTGCTGACGGCTCCAGAAGCCAAGGGCTGGGGGTGGAGGGGAGGGAGGAGCTTGATGGACAATCCCGGGAGGCTCCCTGGGAGAGGCGGCCTTTGCTTTTGGGTCAGTGTCTCCCCAGGGCTGGTCTGTGTAGCTCTGGGGAGACGGTTGCCGGTTTCAGGGGACACACAGTGTCATGGGATCTGTGATTCCTTTCTAGTTCTCATGCCAAGGAGAAAGGGCTGGCACGTGTGCCCACACCAGACTTGGTGCCCTTGGCAGGGAACACCAGGCTAAAACTTAGGGCTTTTGTTTTTCTTACATTGCTGTCAAAAGCAAGTGGTATTCGTTTCGATATATGGGTGTGCTACCAGACTCCTTTCAAAATAAGTTTTTAAGCTTTGAAGTGGGAAATTAACCACCTAGGTGTCCTTTGACGGATGATGAGATAGAGAAGACATGGAACATAAATACAGCGGAATACGACACAGCCATAAAAAGGATACAACGCTGCCATTTACGACAACACGGATGGATCCTCAGAGGATTGTGCTGAGCGAAATGTCAGGCGGAAAAGGCTAAGAACCATCTGACCTCACTCAGATGTGGGATAGAAAACAGAAAACGGTAAGTGAACCAAGAAACAAATAAAAACCGAATTCACAGACACAGACAACGGAAGGGTGTTACCGGAGGGGAAGCGGGGAGACGAAGAGGCTAACAGGGTAGTGAGAACACAATGCAATGTACAGGTGACGTCTCAGAGAATTGTACTCCTCCAAGTTACATAATGTTATTAACCTTTGTGACCCCCAATAAATGCAACTTTTAAAAAAATATTTTTATTAATTTCAGAGAGGAAAGAAGAAGAGGGAGAGAGAGAGAGACATCAGTGATGAGAGAGAATCATGGACCAGCTGCCTCCTGCTCGCCCCACACTGGGGACCCAGCCTGCAACCGGGGCCTGTGCCCCGACCAGGAATCAAACCGTGACCTCCTGGTTCATAGGTTGACGCTCAACCACTGAGCCACGCCGGCCGGGCAAATGTAACATTTAAAAACGGCGACTGGATGCGAAGAAGAACCTAAAGTCCATCCTACAGGTATTGTGTGGCGGATCGCGAGGGGGGTGTCCACGCACAGGTTTGGGGGACACACCTGAGGCCTCAGAGAGCGTCTGGCGGGACAGTGCCCCCTCCTCTCCCAAGCTGGTTGCCTTGGGGGAGGCTGCAGGGAAGAGCACAGTTTCTGGCTCCCCCCCTTTCTCAGCCCCCCCTTTCTCAGCCCTCCTCCCCCCGCTTCTCAGCCGGCCCGAGGAGGAGAGGTCCATGGGAGTCCGCAGCTCCTGGATCAGCAGATCCAAGGTTTACGGCCCAGCCGCAGGGGAGGAGGCTGACGCCCAGCCAGGGCAATAAAAGTGAGCTAATCTTAGCTGCTCGCTTCTCCTGAGCACAGCAATCTGCAGGCCGCAGCTCACCTGGGCACTGGGAGAGGGCAGGGCGGGGCCTCGGCTCCCCTCTGCCCATCTCAGGGCTCCAGGGGACCCGCAGCTGCTCGGGCAGCTTTGTCCCTTGGCCAGGACACGACAGGAAGGGCCAGTGGTCACTCCTCCTCGCTTCTGTCCCTGCCACGGACACGCTCTGTGGTTCCGGGCCGGTCACTTGCCTTCTCTGTGCTGTGGGCGGAGGCAGGTGACGAGGGCAGGAATCAGCTCGCCCCGTGATCGAGTCATCGAGTCATCAGGGAATAGCCCCCTGGGCGTCCGTGCAGCCTGACGCGGTGGACTTGCAGGTCGGCTGGAAGGAAGCGTCTCCGATGATTCCACAGCCAACTCCCGCCACGGCTCCTCCTTCTCGGCGCCCCACCCCCACTCTCTCGGCATTTGGAGCGACAGCCTGCCTGTCTGAGACCCTCAGGCAACTTCCTTCTCCTGCCTCCTGCGTGGCCGGCTCTGCCTCTCCCAATCCCCTGTTGCTCAGGGAGGGCGGGCGGGTCTCCTCATGCCGAGCTCAACAGCCCAACAGCCAGGGCTCAGAGGCTCTGGTTGTGGTCACCGAGGGGGGGGTGGGGTCCACTGTGACCCCCAGGTGCGAGCTGTCACCCCCCACACCTTCATCGGCTCAGCAAGTTGGCGTGCTCGTCCACTCCTGTTTAGCTTGACTCACTGTCCCTCAGCTTCTTAGAAATGAAGTCCTTAGCGTGTCCCCGGGCAGTTTTGCAGTCACCGTGGTGGTAAGTGAATCCATTTTGATCAGACAAGGACCTCAAGCAGACAGTGTCCTGTCCCTCCCCCTGAGGTGACACTGCCCCATTGGCAGTGCTTATGGTTGGCCGGGGGGGGGGTAGAATATAAGGGATCCAAGACCATTTTTTTTAACATATTTGTATTGATTTCAGAGAGGAAGGGCGAGGGAGAGAGAGAGAGAAACATCAATGATGAGAGAGAATCATGGATCAGCCGCCTCCTGCCCGCCCCACTCTGGGGATAGTGACTGCAACCTGGGCCTGTGCCCTGACCGGGAATCGAACCGTGACCTCCTGGTTCATAGCTCGATGCTCAACCGCTGAGCCCCGCCGGCCGGGCTGAGACCGTTCTAGTTCTTCCACCTGCTGCCCCCTTTGCGAGCCGTCGCCCAGTGGAGGAGTTGCTTCCCCTTTGGGAGTGGGCTCCTTTTCCGGGGAACCATCTCTCACTAGAGGGGTGACCTTAGACAAGTCACAGTCCCGTCCGAGCCCCGGTTGCCTCATCCGTCCAGTGAGCGGGTGAAAGTAGCAAAGCTCACAGCATTTGTGTTCAAGCGGCCGGAGAGGTTTCGTGTCGTCCTTCAGGCCACTGCTGACTGTCCCCCCGGCTCTGAGACAGGGGACAGCGTCCCCGTCCCCGGGAGAGCACCTGAGCTCTTGCTTCTGGGCTCTTGGTGGCGAGGGGCTGGCTCTCTCTCGGGGTCGAGTTGGCCCCAGGGGAGCTCCTGGCTCGGGCGCGGGGAGTCTGAAGATCGTTCCCACCACGTCGTCCCCGAGAGCCAGGCACCCCCTGCGCTTCCTGTCCTTGGTCCATCATGGCGGCGCTGTCACCTCCGGGTTTCTCTCACCTTGAGCTGCTCCATGGGGACAAGAGAACAAACGGAGAGCCCTCGCTGGTGTGGTTCGGTGGATAGAGCGACGGCCTGCGGACTGAAGGGTCCGGGGTTCGATTCCAGTCAAGGGCACATGCCTTCGTTGCGGGCTCCTCCTCTGCCCAGGCCCTGGTTGGGGCTTGTGCAGGAGCCAACCAATCGATGTGTTTCTCTCACATCGATATTTCTCTCTGTCTCTCCCTCTCCCTTCCACTCTCCCTAAAAATCAATGGAAAATGGGGGTGAGGGTTAAAAAAGAGAGAGAGACATTCATGGATAATAAAGACCATTACAAACTTTTGAACAATAATAGATACAGAGGCAGAGCTGCCTCAAACTGATTGTCAAACTGCAGTGGGAAGGCCAGGGAGGGTTGGGGGACAGGAGGGAGGGGAGTAAGAGATCAACCGAAGGACTTGTATGCATGCATATAAGCATAACTAATGGACATAAGACACTGGGGGGTAAGGGAGGGCAGGGGTTTGTCAAGGGCCGGGGGGAAAAAAAAGGACACTTATGTAATACCCTTTGTAATACTTTTAGCGAAAAATAAAAATAATAAAAAATAAAAAAAAAACTTAAATACAAAAAAAAAAGAGAGAGAGAGAGAAAAGAGAGAGAGAGAGAGAGAGAACAAACGGAGTGATGGTGACCACCCTGCTCAGGGCACGACTGTTCTCTGACCCCCGTGAGGGCGGAGGGTGCGGGGTAAGCAGGACGGGGGTGAAGGAACCGCAGGGCACTGGCCAGCAATAGGGCCTCAGCGCCAGGGCCTGGCTGCTGTCGCCGGGCCAGCGGCTTCCTCCGGCTTGCGCACTCGGACTGAGTGCCTCGGGAACAGTCCCTGCCTCGGCGTTTTCTCCGGAGGATCCGCCCCCGAGATAGCAATGCGGTGCCGGTGCTTCCTGAGCTGGAGGTGGTGCGCGAGTGTAAGGGGCTTCGTTCTGTGTGGGAGTGGGGGGGACTGTGCCAGGGGGGTGCCCCCAGCCCCAGAGCCCCCGGCACGGACCCGTCTCAGCCAGTAAACATGCCAACACGCGGGAGCAATGTGAGCTCGAAAGCTGAGAGCCAGATCCGAATCACAGGCCGCGGCGGGAGGCCAGGCGGGAAAACGCTGTGCGTGAGCTGATCAGAACGGAGCAGAGGAATGAAGTCATTAGCTTAATTAAGGAGCAGGAGAGAGTGATGGAACTCATCTCCCGCAAAGCCCACTGAAGCGTTTAGGAGATATTAAAAATGCATTTGGACCCACTGGTGCTGCAGTTCCTAATAGCGTTTCCTAGGGCTGCAGTCGGCTAGCAGGTCTGTCTGAGATCGAGAAAAGCTACCGCCTGTCACCGCTTCGGTCCCCCGACACCCCCAGACCTCCCAGCTAACCTCCCACCCCCGACGTCCTGTCCTGTGGTCTCCTACCCACACCCTCCCCGAAGGTCCCCTGGGGTCAGGTGCCAGGAACACAAACTTTCAACTTTGGGCAAACCTGGCTGGTAGTGATGGGTTCTCAGGTCTGGGTTTCTGTTACATCTGCGTTCCCGTTCTGAAGGAAATCTAAACCATCTAACACGGCCATGCTCTGGGTCCTCAGGACAACCTCTTTCTAGAATTCTTGTCCTATGGCTCAGCCACGTCAGTATGACGGATGGAGTCATCTGGGACTAGGAAGCTGACCCGTGAGCACAGATAGCCAGCATTTCTAAGACACCTACTGTGTGTCGGACACTTTTCTAAGCACAGAAAGGACCTTCACTCATTCGGACTTCACTTGCAGCGAGTGACCCTTGTATTTTCATCTGTATTACGGAGGGGAGAGTTGGGCATCACTATTTCCATGGCTGCCGTCTTACTGTAGTCATTGTATATGCAAGAAAACACTTTGTGCAGCTAAGATTGGGAAGCAGCCTCAGTGCCCGTCAGCAGAGGAGTGGATAGAAAAACTGTGGTCTATCTACCCAGGGGTCCTCAAACGTTTTAAACAGGGGGCCAGTTCACTGTCCCTCAGACTGTTGGAGGGCCGGGATATAGTTTAAAAAAACACCTAGTTGGCTGCTAAGCAATAGGCAGCGGCGGCAAAAACACCCGGCGGGCCGGATAAATGTTTTCGGCGGGCCGCATGTGGTCCGCGGGCCGTAGTTTGAGGACCCCTGGCTACACAATGGAATACCACGTGGCTGTAAAAAATTAAGAACTCTTACCATTTGCAACAGCATGTATGGACCTGGAGAGTATTATGCTGAGAAAAATAAGCCAGTCGGAGAAAGACAAGTATCACATGATCTCACTCATATGTGGAATCTAAGGAACCAAATAAACTGATGAACAAAATAGACCCAGAGACATAGAAGCATGAGCAGACTCCTTCCCCCTGTGCCTCAGAGGGAAGGCAGGGGAGGGTGGGTGGGAAGAGATGAACCAATGAACTTGTATGCATCTATGCATCACCCGTGGACACAGACACAGGGGTCGTGAGGGCCTGGGAGGAGGGAGAGGGGAGCGGGCTGGGGGAGGTTAATGGGGGGGAAAGGAGGACCTACGATACTTTCAACAATACAGATTTTTAAAAAGGAAAAGAAAGCACTTTGTGAAACTGACACCGGCTAATGAGCAGGGGGTCAGAGTATCCGTAATAGGCACCGTGCACCTGATTTCGCAGTAATTTCAAAAGAGAAACGGGAGGGAGCCGACGGTAAAATGGAAACCAGCGCCATGTTGGTACAATCCACCATCCCAACCATCGGTAAGTCCCGTGAGCCGTCTTCCCCAAAGACACCCCGAGTCTGCCCGCCTCTGCCCGTCTCCACGGATCACCGAGGCCTCGACGTGCGATTCAGAGGGAGACACACCTCGTGGGGGAGATCCCTGCTGTGAGGGGCTTGGAGAGCTTCATGGGCCTTGAAGTCCGGGCTGGATTCGGGCGTGTTCTTAGGGGGAGTTCAAGGCAGCAGTGGCTCCGGGCCGGAAGCGAGTCTGAAAATGGCTCGTTGGACAGTGGTCCTCAACGTGCAGACCATCTCAACATCCTTCGCCACCGCGCCTCGGGGTGAGCCCACGATCCGGCCTGTGGGATGGCATCAAGGGCCGGGGCCGGGGGAAATCTCCTCTCCTCCGCCCTTGCATCCCCACCGGGATCTCCCAGCCTTTGATCAGCTGTTCCTCTCAGCCTTTATGTTTCCAGAACAAAGGGGCCCATTTTGATCTGTCCCTGCACGGCATTCCGGCCACCACCTCCTTGATCATTTCCGACATCCTCCTCCTCGCGTCCTCCAGCGCCTTTATGTCTTTTAAAGATGTGCCCAGAACCGCAGACACTATTGCCAGCGATCAGAGAATCCGGCCTTTATCGTTACCCATTGATGTTTAAAAAAAAGAAAAGTTTGACCAACATGAATCATCCTGAGGAATTTGTATTAGAATCAAAGCCCACAGTCTTTCATTCACTCATTCATTCATTCACTCATTCACTCATTCATTCCACACACTGAGTCACTCAGTAAGAAACGAGGAAAACCCCACTGCTTGCCCAGGCAGACCTCTGGGGATATCAAACAGGGTAAGACATCATTCCCGTCCCTCCGGGAGTGTGTCACAGAGCTGCTCATGGAAGACCAACGTGCAAGAAGCCACCAATAATAACATCTTCCAGCCCGGCCATGGTGGCTCGGTGGTTGAGGGCTGACCTATGAACCAGGAGGTCAGGGTTTGATTCCCGGCCAGGGCACAAGCCTGGGTTACGGGCTCGATCCCCAGTGTGGGGCGTGCAGGAGGCAGCCGATCCATGATTCTCATCATTGATGTTTCTCTCTCTCTCTTCCTCTCCCTTCCTCTCTGAAATCAATGAAAGAGTAATAATAACAAAAATAAAAGCATGGAGGTGTCTTCTCCTCCGATCCTCCAAGCCAGGTAGCTTTGCAGTAAACCTGGAGCCACGCGGCTGCTCTCCGCAGAACGGGAGAAACACACGCATCCGAGATGTACACAGCTCCCTTCCCGGAGGCCGGCCCTCCCCCTCCATGGGAACCCATTCACCATGGCCTTGGAGGCCTTCCGGTGGAATAAAGCCGCTCCCGGGATGCCGGTCTATGGAATGAGTGCGCACAGCGGCCTTGTCTCAGCGAGCTTTCTACAGCCTGGAGAGGAGAATAGAAGAAAGTGCCTGTGACCCCACCTCCCTGCATTTCCATAACAACGGCAGCTCTGGGGCCCGGTGGGCGTGGCTCCGGGAGAGATCTGAGGTGTTTCCTCTGTGTGCAGGTTGTCAGAGCCAGGGGTGGGGGAGGGCTTCCCTCAGGGGCATTGTCCGGGGTCACTGATGGAAGATAAATTCACCAAACTAATCAGCCTGTGGGAATCTTTTTGCCAGTTGGTTCTCAAACTCTCTTACTAGTGAATTTAAATATATATATTAGAGAGAGAGGAGAGAGAGAGAGAGAGAGAGAGCGAGAGAGAGAGAGAGAGAGAGAGAGAGAGGAGAGAGAGAGAGAGACCCGAACCATCACACAACACGCACTAAACTGAAACTGAACTCCTTGCAAGAGTTTCTTGGTGTCTCAGACATGCTTTGCCCCCTCCTTTGAGCGGTTCCTTTTGTGTCTTTCCTTTGGGGGTTTTAACGTAGTGAGCCCAGAGGATATTGCACAGACAATCTAGTATCTACCCTGAAGAGACCCCCCGCCACACACACACAGCACCACCGCTGCCAGCTTCAGGAAAAACACAGTTTTGTAAAGCAGGTTTGGGAATTAATCAGCCCCAAAGGTTGGGTGTGGGCTCGATTCTCATCCTGTAAACGTCAGAGAGACTTTTCCCAAACAGCTTGAGATTTAGAGTCCAGAGCGTTCCGGACGGGAAAGGGGACCTTCACCCAATGTCCATCAGGAGTCACGTCGCCGCACATTTCCATAGAAAAGCTGTGGTGCGTAGATCAGTGGAATAGTACTTGGCCAGAAAAAAGGACAAATTTCTTACCATTTGTGACGGCCTGGATGGACCTAGAGGGTGTCAGGCTAAGTGAGGTAAGTCAGACGGAGAATGACAAATACCATACGATGGCACTTATGTGGAGTCTAAAGAACCAAGTCAATGAACAAGCAAAACGGAAACAGACTCACAGGTACAGAAAACAGACTGAAGCCCTGGCCAGTTTTTTTCAGTGCTTAGAACATTGGCCTGCAGATGGAAAGATCAGGGGTTTGATTCCTGGTCAAGGTGCATACCTCAGTTGCAGGCTTGATCCCTGGCCCCTGACCCCTGGCCCCTGTCAGGGTGCGTTTGGGAGGCAACCATCCGATGTGTCTCTCTCTTTCCTCTCTCTCTCTCTCTCTCTCTCTCTCTTTCCCTACCCCTCCTCCTTCCCTTCCACTCTCTCTAAAAATCAATGGGAAAAAATATCTTCAGGTGAGAGTTAAAAAAAATAAACCTCTATGAACTCAAGATTAAATTAAATAATTTTTATAAAGAAAGAAAACAGACTGATGACTGTCAGCGGGCAGAAGGATTGGAGAACTGAGTAAAGAGGTGAAGGCATTAAGAAGTGCAGACCAGTCGTTACAAAACAGCCACAAGGTACGAAGCACAGCATAGGAGACACAGTCGGTAATATTGGGATAACAATGTGTGGTGCCGGTTGGGTACTGGAAATATAAGGGGGGGGGGACATTTGTAAAGTGTATAAAGGCCTAACCCCTATGCTCTACACCTAAACTGATACAAAGTAATAATGAATGTAAACTGTAATTGAAAAAAAAAATTTGCCCTAATGGGCTTGGCTCAGTGGATAGAGCATTGGCCTGCGGACTGAAGGGTCCCAGGTTCGATTCCGGTCAAGGGCATGTACCTTGGTTGTGGGCACATCCCCAGTAGTGGGTGTGCAGGAGGCAGCTGATTGATGTTTCTCTCTCATCGATGTTTCTAACTCTATCCCTCTCCCTTCCTCTCTGTAAAAAATCAATAAAAATATTTTTTTTAAAAAAAGAAAAAATAATTTTAAAGAGCCCCCTCCCATTTTCCCAAGTCCTTTGCTTGGCAGCCGTAGGCCGCCAGGAGCTTTTGAATGTCGGGTCCCAGAGTTGCTCACCTTGCCCGTGGCTGAGGGCTCTTTAAACGCACAAAGGAAATGTTTAAAAAGAGAGAAAAAATGCGCTGGCAACAACCACAAAAACAAGGACGTCACCCCACTGAGTTGTATGCGCTCTGGTCGCACTCGGTGATCGCGCAGATGGCCGAGAGTGAAGTCACCGGCTGAGGGAAAGAGCCGGCCTGGTGCCAGGAACCACCTGGTCATTAAAAAAAAAAAAAAAAAGACCCACATGGAGCCCGGTGTCTGGGCTCCAAGACCTGAAGTCAAGTCAGAAACAGGTTCAATGGTTGACGCCCTCGCAGGGCAAGGCCTCAGAGGGAGCACATGTCAGTTGGCCCCAAAGTGGGCTGGGTCCCCCTCCCTCTTCGTGAGGTTCCCTCCCGTGTGTAACTCTCCTCCGGCACCAGGTTGCTGAACATGTTCTTTTGTTGGAGACTGGGGGCAGGTCATGTAGATGAACATAACACAACACTTCTTAAAAAAACAAGAACAAAAGCAAATGAAATGTAGAGTATTGCATTCCTTTCATTTCTCGTGTTTTGCTGTTAATTTTTCTGTTGTTGTTTTTCTTTGCTGGGTTACTTTGTATGTGATTAGGTCCGTTTTCATTAAATGACATTAAAAGAGTTAAGAGTCCAGGTTTTCCATCAGCAAAACATTCTCTCCTCCATCCCCACACCTGGAAATTCATCCTTCCCACAAGTCCTGGTCACCTGATGCCGAAATGATTAAGGAGAATATATAAAGTAAAAGAAGATAATAATAATAATAATAATAATAATAATAATAACAATACATTAAAAGATGGGCAATCATTTGGTAATTTATGTACATTGTATTCTCATTTTTTTTCAAATGACATACTTTTCCTAATAATGTTAAATTATTTATTGAACATTTGCTTTGTTGTTTTTATCTCCTTTGCACAAAGCACTCTCCTAGGCATTTAAGGGTGTAGTAGGCAGATATGATTTTTATACTCAAAGCGTTCAGCATGTATTAGGATAAAAGCAAACTGAAAGTGAATACCCGCACAAAAGGCAGAATAGAATAAACACCATGAGATGTTTCAAGAGATGATGTGTTTGTTTAACCAACCCAGTTTTTAAGTGCAACGCCTGGTGGGGAGCAGAGAGCCTCCTTTGCTCCATGAAGAAATTAATAAGTAACGGAAGCAATGAGTCGCTGAGCTGCAATTTGATGGGTGTTAAGAGGAAGTTGAGATTAATTCTCTGGAGCAGAAGTCAGGGAGAAGAAAAGGGGGGAGTTGCCATGTGAACCTTGAGCGGGGAGATTTGCGTGTTTGGAGATGACGAGAAGGGCTTTCCAGGACAAGGGAGCCACAGGGGCTCAGCTCAGCAGTGGGGCGATGAGAGATGTGCTTGGCGATGGGTAAGCCATCCAGTTCTGCTGAGCCACCACCACAATAGCCGCCGAAACGCATTGGAACAAAAATAAAACGAAATAAGCCGGCGCTTGCTGCCCTGGCGGGATTAGCAAAATGTGGGACGCAGCCCCACGGGGAGGTGGTTTGTCGTTTGAAGCGGGCCAAGTCCTGGAAGCATCAGAGTCGGCCAAAATGACATGAAAAGGTGGGCCATTATCTAAATTCTCTGGGCCTTGGTTTCCTGGTCCATAAAATGGGGTTACGAATACCTATATTGCAAGGTAGTTTTGAGGGTTGTGTGACTGTCGGTCTACAAATTAGCTGGCATATAATAGACACTTGATGCATAGCTGTTATTTTTGTTAATAATAATAGAAACAATAATAGCAGACACGATTCAGCCAGGTGTGGCTAAACATCACAATGTGAGCTCCCTTCATTTGAATTCTACTGAGCTTATGTAATTATGGATAATAAGACGTCTAAATAACTTGCCCATTAACTTCATCTTCTGTGTTGTGATTTACCTCATGCATCGATCTGCTCAGCTGCATCTGGTTGGAATGTTAAACACTGTCATCACCAGAGATTTAGTGCATTTTATGCAGATGAACATAAAACCAAATGTTTTCCAAGGAAGCAAGCTAAGGAAGAAAACAGGAAGGCATCATGGTGTGTTGGGGAGGGGGGTAAATGTTTTGCAGCCAAATCTAAATTCCAGTTCCAGTTCAGTCCCTTACTATCGCTGTTTCCTTGTGTAAATTATGTAACCTCTCTGAGCCTTAATTTACTTGTTGTAAAAGGGGGATGATGATGATGATGACAGCAAGAATAACAACAAACAACAATAATAATAGTGACTTTCAGAAGTCACTATTTAAAGACAAGTGCCTGGAACAGAGTAAGTATTATTATTATTATTATTATTATTATTATTATTATTATTATCTTTTCCTTTATATACTAGTATTTTCCTTAATCATTTCAGCATCAGGTGACCAGGACTTGTGGGAAGGATGAATTTTCAGATGTGGGGATGTGGGGATGGAAGAGAGAATGTTTTGCTGTTGGAAAACCTGAACCCTTATCCCAGCTCTACCACAGCTCATGGGATGAGCTTGATTCCTTAACCTTGGGTTCTTCATTTGCTCAATGCAAAAGTTAGACTAGGCAAGGTCCATCGTTAGTTTTAGGATTAAGGTGTGTGGCACACCACAGGGCTCAGGCCACTCTCCAACATGCACCTGCTATATGAAATTTCCCACCAAACTGAGTCTGTATTTTAAGAGACAATTTGAAAAACCAACCAAAATCAATACATGTTTATTTGGTTCATTTAAAGAATCAAAAACCCATACAAAATAGTAAAATGTCTTAATGCAGGCTGTCATAAAAGAACCTATACGTCTCTCTTTAACTCGGGCCTGTATTCTGGATAAAGGTTGTGTTCTGTGGGGTAACTTCAGTGGGAAATGTTTAGCCTCTCCAGAATTTTGGCAAAACAACCTGAATAGGTTGTTGACTGAGGCTTTAACTTAGTCACGAGATGAGGTGTGTTGGACAGACTCAGACAGACTCTTTAAATAGCTGCTAGCTCTTGGGATTGAAAGCTATCCCAGAACAATTTGAAAATTCCTGGATATTATTGATAGAGACAATTTGCAGAACACTTTTTTATAATGGCCCCACAGAGTAGGGAGTCAGTATTTTCAAGCTTCCCTGGGCACTTCGGGATGCACTGCATCGTTTTTTCAGAAGCCCATCACAGAGGTATGTGCTGTCTGGTCTTCTTGGTGCATGCTGGAGAGGAGCCTGGACGCTGTGGTGTGCCACATACCTTAGCCATTTTAATCCTCACACAAAGCTCTATGGAAAACTAGGCCTGAGCCTAGCCCTAGGCAGAGGAAACCAGAGATGTTCTATTTCTAAACAGAAACCCGGACAGCCCTCCAAGGCCTGGATTCTCTTTTCAGAACGCTGGACAGCTCACAGGAATAAGCACAGTCTTTTCAGCACCGTGGACAGCTCACCGAGGTCTGTGTGAGCTTTTTCAGAGCCATGGACAGCTCACAGGAAAGCCTCTAGAGTTCTTTTCAGCACCGTGGACAGCTCACCAAAGGTCTGCATGAGCTTTTCAAAACCATGGACAGCTCACAGGAAAGCCTCTAGTCTATGAGGTCTTTTCAGCACCGCGGACAGCTCACATGGGCCCTCGTGGTCTTTTCAGGACCGTGGACAGCTCACACAAGCAGCTCTTAGTAATCCTTGGCTCCTAATGGCCATCCAGGCCCCAGATTAGGTCCACCGTACAGTCCAACAGTGATTGCCTCCTTAAATTTCGCACCCTCGGTGCCTCGCTTGCCTCGTCCTAGTTTTACTGCTGTGGCTGTCTACCGTTCATCTGTTCCCTCGGTGAGCCTTCCCCGGGTTCCTGCAGCTGTGCCATATCCTAGCAAAACTAATAAAGCAGCCCCTCTCCTCAGGGGGTTTGGTTCCTTCAGGGAACGGCAAGTCAATATGTCTGGAATCGTTCGCAGAGGTGGAAGCGTTTCAAGAAATAATTTGGGTCCGTGAGCAGGAAAGAGAACATGGGTGAATCTGTGGACCACACTCAGAGGATAAAGTTTCTGGAAGCTCCGTGACATTTAAAGCACCATGACTATGGAGATGTGTCCGTGGTGTCGGACACTGTGAACACACGGCGCCCAGCAAAAGAATAGACAGGCGTTCGGTATTTATTTGTTCAACGAACAAAGAATTTTAGGCTATATTTGACAGCGAGCCTCTGGATTTTAAGAAGAGTAGCATCCTTTTTTCCATTCTGTGTTGTATAAATATCACGCTGGCAGCATTATGGAGGATGGATGAGAGGGAAGAGATCCCAAATACAGAAAGACCAGTCATCAATGATTGCAGTGGTTAAAGTGAAAGACCCTGAGAGCCAACATCCACCCAAAATAGCTACGAGCAACAGGGTATGAGAAAAATCAGAATATAGAATTAACAGAAGTTTAGGAGGAGATGAAAATTTTGTGGACAAGATGATTCCCTGTGGGAGAGCTTTGAGTTTGAAGTGGTAGTGAAACATCACAGTGAAGGTACCTGGGGGAGGGAGGCAATTGTTATGGGAGCAAGCCAGGAGTCTGGGCTGGTGAACATAGATTTGTTTCTAGAAACAGTTACGGGCTTCGTGGAGTCATTTACTTCCTCCTCAAGTCAGTGAGCAGGGTTTTGAAGGGTATTGAGAGAGAAAGAAGAATAGCAAAAGTAGGACATCTAAATTCTTCTGCCCATGTCAATTACATCCTGACGAACCTGCTTTCTCACTCATAGAATAAAAGTATTGGTTCAGTTTTTATCTCTTCCTTCCAAATTTTATGTTCTCTGACTATCCTAACTCAGCGCTTAAAAGCCTAATGTCTACAGAGGCAGGGTACGTTTTTCTAAGTGAGTGAAGCTGGCCAGGTGGAGTCCAGGAAAATTCAGTGTGTGTTCAACCTCATCTCCACACAGAGTACACATAGAGAACCTATTCAGTACTGCACCTGTTCACTCCTTATCTCCAGATAACTGTCCTCACATGAACATGCAGACATTAGAAGATTTTCTTAAAAAGGCAAATGGAGACACCATGTTACATTTCCGTGGTCCAGTCCTTAGTTAAGTTAGGGTTACATGACCACATGAGCTCCTAGCCATCTTACGATGACAACACACCGCATTTGTGCCTCAAGAACTTTTCTAAAGTTTGGGGGTGAACTGGTTTGCATACAAGTGAGGTCTAAAATGTAGGCAAGTTAACACCCAGGAGGCGACTGATCCTTCTGGACCATTTCCTCTTCCTGCTCCCTTACTATTGGCTTCAGGCATCCTCCTCCTTATAAACTCCCCACACCCAAGCCCTTATGCCTGCTGCTGCTTTCTGGGGAAGGCTATGGTGACAGAGGCTTGCTGCTTCCAGAGCTGCCAACTTTTTTAAAAATATTTTTTATTGATTTTTTTTTTACAGAGAGGAAGGGAGAGAGATAGAGAGTTAGAAACATCGATGAGAGAGAAACACGCCTATTATTCATTCTTGCTCCCATGAACCACAGTGGGCAACTTTATTGCTCACAGCATTCTACATTGTGTAGAACCCGAGACGTGGGTGGCATATCTGGGTTGCTGGGGCAGATAAAAGAGAATTGTGTCCATGGCCTTCCCCTTCCTCTTAGCAAAAAAGGAAGGCAAAACGAGAGGGAATGCATTTAGAGCAGAACATTAGGCGTGACTTTGTGTCCATGAATAGAAGAATGTGCCCGTCGATGTTTGTCTGACCTCCGTAGTACATCAACAACACGTGAATTAGCCCGCAGTCACGTCTTACACAGACTGGAGCCCGAGCGTCCCCTGAGCTTGGATGTAAACCTGTGGCGTTGGGGCTGGGCAGGTACCTTGACCGCTGAGAGTTTGGCTCTATCCCCAGAGGTCAGGCCGTGGAACTGGTTGTCAGTCCCAGGCCATGGCTTCTGGAGAGAGCAGGCAGCATGCAGCTGGTGCCCGAGTCGTCCGTGCTCACGCCCCCGGGAGAGCCCTGCTCGGTCATGTGTATCTAAGCACACAACCTTGGTTACCCGGGAAACCAAGGCCAAGTGGGTCTGGATGCTTTCTCTATGGCCCTCATGTTGAGCAGATGAGGCGTTGTTGCCAGAGCGGCCCAGCGGTGAGCAGCCTAAAGATGAGGGAATCGTGTAGATTCCTGTACCCGTGCATGTGACCAGTGCAACTGGGGCGCATTGTGGTGACAAACACGACTGGAGAAAATGGCTGTGATCCTGAAGGGCTCGTGCCTTGGTGGACAAAGTGAAGATGGACATTCATTCACTTGGAGGTTAATTCTATACCTACTAGGTGGCAGGCGGTGTGGTAGGACCTGGGGACCTAACAGGAGGTGAGACAGGTCCCTGGTCTCATGGCTTCCCACTCGGTTGGGAAAGACAGACATCTAATCCAGCAAATAAACAAACAAGAGAAGTCCAGTTGCTCATAAGGGCTATGGGGACAATAAAACAGGGAGATGTGGAAGACGGTGCCTGGCGGGTGTTTGTAGGGTGGGAGGGAAGCCACGTTAGCAGGGGACGGTGGGAAAAAACTCTTGGAGGTGACATTAGGCCAAAAGGATCCCAGGGCCAGGAGGGAGCCGGTCAGGGGCACGTCTGCAGGGAGAGGGTCCCCAGCAGAGGGAATGTGTGAGACCTACACTCCCAGACGGGGCCTGGGGAGATGGTACTATTTCAAGTCCAACCTCACTTAAGAAAATGCCATCATTAATTGCATCCATCTAAATATATCCTCCCCCTCTGCCTCCTCCCCAAAGGGAAGAAATCTCAGAGTGGTTCACACGCTCCAAACTTAGAACGATTTACACTCCATCTTAAACACGCCGGTCTATCCCCTCCGCAGCGAAGCCCTCCTTGGTGGAACTTTATTTTTAAAACTACCAAGAGCAGATGAGCCTGACCTGGAGACTCTCTGTTCTTTGAATCAGTTCCAGAAACATGTCCTGAGTGCCTGCCGGGCGCCCTGCCCTGAGGTGGGCGAGCATGAGAGAGGATGTCACGGGGAGCTAAAGGACCTGAGTCCTCAAAAAATACCAGGGGAGAGAAGAACCATCACATTCGCCTTGTAGACTAGCTTCCTATGCTCTTTCATCCCCTGCCCTCTCCCACCCCGGGAGGGAACATTGCCTCAGTTGTGTCTGTGCCGTCCGCCGTCACAGAACTGGAAGATGCATTGACCAGAACCCATGGAGTATCGTGAGTCGCACTCATTCGTGAGCTCTTTGAGGGAGGGCTCATGTCCAACGTCTCTTCCGTCAGCCATTCTCTCACTCCAGCTTTCTACCCTTAGGTCAGCCACTACCCATTGAGTTTAGTTAAATAACCACGAAACACAGAGAAAAATCCCCAAGTGTCCCCAAAAGAGGTGCAGACAAGGAGGGCCTCTTGAGGTGCGTGAGTGGGGGGCCTCATCATGCTGCCTGACTATTGGCCGGCCTGAGGGCTCGGCTGACCACAGCGCTGGAAACACAGCAACGGCTTCAAGCATCGAGCTATTACCATCATTGCTCTCGCTGCTATTGTCATGATAATCTCATATCTCCAAGCAAGAGTGTGTCCCTAGAAAGGCACTCTGAAACCATTAACAGAATCCCCCCCCCACCCCGGTTCTGTGACAGGGAGGGCCGCCCTGCTCACCCACTCACTGTAACAGAGAGGAATTTCTTTTCTTCCTCCGCAGCGCATCCCCGTCCGGAGATGTTTGCCTTTGACGGGCCCCGGAGCCATGGGATTTAATAAGGATATTCTCTCTCCCGGGAGCCAGGAGCCCGTGTCCGCACTGTTTCCATAGCTCCTCGGCTCGTTTGGCTTCTGTGAGGGCATGTCCACCCTCACCCAGCCTTGTTGCTTGTAAACATCAGTCTATTATCTACATGGGAGCCGGAGGAGAGGGCATGGCCGGGCATGGAGAGTCACAGTGAATGGAAGTGAACGGATTGGGGACACGGCCGAGGCCAACACACAGCCAGCGCATTTGGTGCAGCTGATTCTGATCTCACAGGTCACTGACTTCGTATGGGCCACTGATCGATACACGGGTCTCTTTTAAGCGAGGGCCAGTGCTGGGCTTCATTTCTTAGAGAAAGAGATGAATAGCGTCTCCGTTAGCAATCGTTCGATGGAAAGCAACGTAAGCCGGCTCAAGCCAGCTTAAACAGCAACGGGAATCTGCTGGCGGACAGCGGGGCTCGCGGGGAACCCTGGCAGACAGGAAGGCCTCGTGGCTGGAGGGGCGGGAGCAGGGCGTCTCTGGTGACCCCGAGGGAAGGTGTTTTGGACGTTCCAACATTCGCTCCCCTTGCGACCCTCCCTCCATTTTCCTTGTGAAAAAGTGTCTTTTCTCTTTTGGATACAACCTGGTGGAGTCATAAACAAGCACCGTGTACTGCCCTCTTTCTAGAAAGACCCTTCACCCCAGAGACGCCAATCAGATGCTCGCTCCAGTACATGAGCAAAGTCATCCCTTTTGCTGCCAAGAAAAGACCTCGGACCAAGACATAGACCAGTGATGGCGAACCTTTTGAGCTCGGCGTGCCAGCATTTTGAAAAACCCTAACTTAACTCTGGTGCTGTGTCACATATAGAAATTTTTTGATATTTGCAACCATAGTAAAACAAAGATTTATATTTTTGATATTTATTTTATATATTTAAATGCCATTTAACAAAGAAAAGTCAACCAAAAAAATGAGTTCGCGTGTCACCTCTGACACGCGTCATAGGTTCGCCATCACTGACATAGACCGTCCCCGAAAAGCCGCCACTGACTTGCGTCGTTTACTGCCCTCCTCTCGGTCTCTCACAACATTTGGGGCCAGGTGTGTGCTCGATTCAGTCCACGGAACCTAAGGGGCAGGGTCCTGGGTTATGAACAGAGCTGCCAGAGGCCGGTCCCAGAGAGAGAGAGAGAGAGAGGCGTACAGGACCAGCGGGCCGAGCCAGCACTCTCTCCCGCGGACGACAGAACAGGACAGGAAGCAGCAGGATGTGCTGAAGCAGGTCTGGGCCAGGAACCACGTGGGACAGGTGACGTGGTGACCCAGATGCGACTTGGGTCTAAGGAGGGGCAGAGGACGCCACCTTGGCGCAGCGGCCCCGGTGCGGGTCAGGTGGCCCAGAGCGCCTGTCCTGAGCCACACTTTTCAACAACAGGGCCCACGTGACCCTTCATCTCTCCCCACAGGAAGGCTAGCCGTGCGGTTCCATTCTCCTCCCGTAGCAACAACAGTCACCGTGACTGTCTTCCAGCCGCCCTCATCGTCCCAGCGTCGGTTGGGTCCGTAAAGGGGAAAAGGCTGGGAGAATCGGGAATCCCAGTGGTATTTGCTTTCTCTGGTCCGTTTTACTCAAATATTTGCCCTCACTCTCTTACAAAGTTCCTCCGCGTGCGACCTGCACATCACGAAGAAGCTCAGTTCCCCATTCCTTTGGAATCAAAGGCCACGGAGCAGCTAATCGTGGGTAGAAACCCTGCCCGCCTTTGCAGGCGACGCCCGGGCACCGTCCTCAGCTCGGGCGGAACCGACATCTCCACCCCCTCTTGTTCCCCGGGAAGCACACGCGGTGTGCGGAGACACGGCTCGGGGACTGGGCCGTCTCCTCCCTTTCCGCAGAGGATGCTGAGGCGATCGGAGCTCACCTGCCAGGGGCTGGTGGCTGCAGGTCGTCCGCGCTGTGGAACCCGCCCTCCCCTCGGCCCCGGGATCCCTGGTGGGAGAGCAGCGCCCTATTCCTTCTGTGCAGCGAGCTGCATGGTAGCGTCTACAAGACCCTAGGGTGAACAACGGGACATCTACACGCAAAGAAAAAGCATCCCGACATTGGCCTGACAGCCTCACAAACGTGAACTCAGGGGATCGCCTCACAAATGTAAACTTGAGGGGATCGCAGCCCTAAGCCCACAAGACAACTGGACGGTGTCTCCCAGAGCCACGCCTGCTCTCACCGTAGACCGGCCGGCTCGCTGCTGCCCTCCGGCCCGGCTCTGCAGGCCGGCGAGTGACTGCAGTCACTTCATGGGGTCAGAAGGGACGTTCAGGAGCCGGACGTCCGCCTCCTTAGTTTCAGGAGACGACGAAACGGAGGCTCAGAGAGGATGGCTGACTTGGCCCCGGGCCCACAACCAGCCGGGGCTCCTGCCTCCCACCCGCCGGGCTCTCCCTGTGCGGGGCTCCTGCCTCTCCTGTCCTTCCTTCCCCGCCTGCCACACCGATGCGCCTTCCTCCTCCCCAGCACGGTGCACGGAGCCTCCGCTTTTGGGGGGCTGGCGCTGATGGAGACGGAGCACACCCACAACTGGGTCACTTCAGCAGAACTCAGGAAGTCACGTGGCCTGTCTCACACTTAGGGCACGAAGCTGGCACCTTAACGGGGCGCCGCCGCCACATTTGCATGGGGACTGCTGAGCTCAGACAGACTCTCCTCCACCTGAACATCAAGCGTTTCACCCAGACTCCCCCCTCCCGCCTTCACAGGGGCCCTGGGCTCTTAGCAGCCCCAGCCACACCTTTAAAAACCAATCAAGCCCGGCCCGTGTGGCTCAGTGGTTGAGCATCGACCTATGGACCAGGAGGTCACGGTTCCATTCCCGGTCAGGGCACATGCCCAGGTTGCTGACTCCATCCCCAGTAGGGGGCGTGCAGGAGGCAGCGAAGCAATGATTCTCTCTCATCGTTGGTATTTCTCTCTCTCTCTCTCTCTCTCTCTCTCTCTCTCTCCCTCCCTCTTTGAAATCAATAAAAATATATTTAAAAAAAGAAAAGAAAAAAACAATCAAAATCTATAGGTGACAATTTTCCCTGGCTTTGTAGTCTCTCTCTTCCTCTCCTCCCCTCCCCTCCCCTCCCTTCTCCTCTTCTCTCTCTCTCTCTCTCTCTCTCTCTCTCTCTCTCTCTGCTTTCAAAACCTAGAGGAGAAGCCTCTATTTAGCTCTGACAAGAGCCCCTGGCATGCTTTTCTCCCCGTGTTTTCCTCTGTCATTGATCAATAGACGGAAATGCCAGGCCTCCATCACGGCGGCCGGCTTTGATTGCCCGAACTGTCTGGGCCCAGCGGAGCTTGTCTGCTCGAGTTCTGATGCTGAGAAATGTCACCGCGGGGAGGGGCCCTGAGCCCCTGTCAGCACGCCAGGGCGGGGAGGGGGGGGGCGTGACAACTCATTCAGGCATCTCCAGGCCTCCCCGGGGGTGACCACAGCGGTGGGAACACATCCCTGTCTGTGGCTGTTTGCAGCCTCAGGTAATGCCTGTCACAGGTAGGGGGAGAGGGGAGCACCCACAGAGCCCTGGTAACCCAGCCTCATTCATCTGCTTGCCCTGCCCCTGGATCCTGGCCTCAGCCGGGACCCTCGCCAGCGGTGGGAGCTTTGGCCTCTCCCTCAGCTTGCCTGGGCCTCCGTTTCCACGGCTCTAAACAGCGCTCCGCCCTCTGGCAGCCTGAGAAGTAAATAAGTAAAGTCCACGTGAAAGCGCGTTGGGAAGTGAGAGGGACATGTGTCAGCCTCCCCTGGCGAGACCAGGTCATGGTGCGTTCTCACATCTCCACCCACTTCCTCGTCTCCTGCTACAGGTACGAGCCTCAGTGGACTGGGTGGTGGGCCTTGGTACGTCTGAGGCCTTCATCTTTCCCAGCCCTGGGAGGCCCCGGAGAAAAGCAGGGGGTCCCCCGGGACAGCGGCATCGGCCCCACAGCTAGAGGGCCGCCGAGTCACCGTGCACTGGGTCCTCTGACTTCGGCTGCAGCTCACGCCTGGGGCGCAGGGGCAGGCCAGCCGGGCCTGGTGGACATTCTGCCCTCTTTGGGCAGGTGTTTCTCAAAATATACTGCACTTCGTCACCGCCTGGGGAGCTTGGTAACCGAGGCCCCTGCTCGGACCCTCGCTCAAGGCTCCGTGAGCCAGACTTCTTCCTCACGCCCAACAGCGGTTCTCCAGGAGAATTCGTTTAACCCGCTGTTTCCCAAACCTGCCTCCCTGGCGGCCGCACCTGGGCGCGCTGATTAAAAATGCGGATGGGCCCTGGCCGGTGTGGCTCCGTGGTTGGAGCGTCGGCCTGCGGACTGAAGGGTCCCGGGTTCAATTTTGGTCGAGGGCACGTACCGGGGTTGCAGGCTTGATCCTCGAGCCCCTGGGGCACGTGCGAGAGGCAACCAATCGATGTGTCTCTCTCACATGATGTTTCTCTGCCTCTCCCCCTCCCTCCCATTCCACTCTCTAAGATCAATGGGAAAATGTCCTCGGGCGAGGATGAACATTAGAAAAAGAAATGCGGATCGCTCAGGCCCCGGCCCAGCTCCACCGAATCGGGGTCTCCAAGAAGTGGCCCTAGAACTTGTATTTTTCAAATAAATATCCCAGGGGATTCTAATCCACAGTTTGCAAAATGCTGATCTAATCAAAGGCACCCTTTCCCAATTGTGAACATTTTCAAACATACAGGGAAACGTCAAAGAAATGTCAGTGCAGGTCAGAAGGCCCACCGTCCAGGTGCCATCCCTGACACTTCGCCTCCCTTGGATATTACGTATCCATCCACCGATCATCCACTCCCCATCCGGCCTCCGTCTTTGTTTCTGGGGGACATTTTAATGAAAATTGCAGGCATCCGCACACGCTCCCCTAAATGCTGTGGAACGCACATTATTAACGAGAGTTCAATGTCTGTTCACAGATTTTTCTTTCGAGGTAAAATTTACAGAATGAGATGTACACGTCACAGACGCGTCCTCGGGTGAGTTTCGACAAATGCCTGCGCCCTGTAACTCAAACCCTTCCCAAGAGATGGAGCATCTCATCGTTCTAGAAAGTTCTCTACGCTACCACCCCTGAGACGATTATTTTTCTGGCTTGGTCCACCATAGCTTTGCCGTCATAAAAACAACCTCTAAAAAAGCCGCAAAACATGTCCACCAAGCGTGGCTCAGTGGTTGAGCGTCGACCTATGAACCAGGAAGTCAGTTCAATTCCCAGTCAGGGCACAGGCCCGGTTGCAGGCTTGATCGCCAGTGTGGGCCGTGCAGGAGGCAGGCGGTCCACGATTCTCTCTCATCATTGATGTCTCTCTCTCTCTCTCTCTCTCTCTCTCTCTCTCTCTTCCTCTCTCTCTCCCTTCCTCTCTCTGAAATCAAGAAAAACATATATTTTTCCAAAAGCAGCAAAACAAAAACAATGTTTTGCTAACAGAATGATAACATTCTATTCAGCTCCCTGCTATTTTAAATAGTAGCGATGCTGCAGTTAGAGCTGGCGGGGGGGGGGGGGGTGTTCGAGTCCTGACCCTGGGCCTCTGAGCTGTCCCCTCATTCGCATCCTCTGAGATGTCTCTCTGGGCCCGTCACTCCCAGAAATACCTCTGGAGACGGCTGCCCTGGAGGCTCGCTCCGGCAGTAACTGTCTTCCTGCCCGGTCCCCAGAGGGCTGCTTTGTTCTGGGGAAAGCTTGCTCTCTCCTCGGTAGAAGAGAAGATGCGTGGTTCCTGGCGACAGCTCGCTACAACAATTTCACAAAGAAGGAGGAGGAGGGAACACACCGCTTCGGTTATTGCTTCTTCGGGGGGAAATGTTCTCGTCCGTGTGTGGGCGCGGGGTAACCCAGTTTCATTTCACAATCCTCAGCGAAGCTGCCTGGGCTCTGAGAGCATCGGCGCCTCCGGCTACTGCCCCGCACGCGCCCTGGAATAGAAGCTGCTGTTTTCGCTGTGCGGCGGGGGTTGGGGGGGGGGGTGATAGGTTGGGGGGATGCAGCCAAGCCTCACCTTGAAGCCTGGTTGTCACGGGCTAATATCGGGGAACAGAGCTCCCCCTCAACATGTCAGAGAGATGGGGAGGGCACCTCCACCCCTGCCCCCTCCTCCCACTGGCTCTTGGGATGACAGAGGAGAGAGGCGTCCAGACCCTCCGGCCATGAGCCACCTACCAGGCTCTCTGACAGGGCTGCTCTCGTGTCCAGGCTCCCAGGGCAACCGGTTGCTCACCCACGGGGTCCCGGGGAGCAGTGCGGACTCCTCAGCCCCGCTTCTCTGGGCCTCAGTCTCCCTCTTCCCCAGCCGCTTCTTGAGGCGTGTGCTCAGTATTCATGCAGGTTTTACACCTCAAATTCACCCCCTTTTGCAAAGCAAATTCAAAAGCTTTGCAAAAGCCCTGACCAGTTTGGCTCAGTGGATGGAGCGTCGGCCTGCGGACTCAAGGGTCCCAGGTTCGATTCCGGTCAAGGGCATGTGCCTTGGTTGCGGGCATATACCCAATGGGAGGTGTGCAGGAGGCAGCTGATCGATGTTTCTCTCTCATTGATGTTTCTAGCTCTCTGTCTCTCTCCCTTCCTCTCTGTAAAAAATCAAAGAAAATATATTTTTTTTAAAAAAAGCTTTGCAAAAGGGTGAGTTTGCTTTGCAAAAGTGGTGGTGGGGGGGGGTGAATTTGCTTTGCAAAGGGGTGAGTGTGAAGTGGAAAGCCTGTACACAGAGAGGTTTGCAACGGTCGCTCGACTGTTATGTCAGAGACCGGCTGCGCGGTGCCCTCATGCCCGCCGCAGGTGTCCGCCCGCGCCCGATCGCCGTCGCCCATCCTAGGCGGCCTCCTGCCGCCTGCAGAGCTGCTGCGGGGCCTCCCCTGACTTCAAAGGGAAAGGGGTTTGCATTCGTCACGACGGTCGTAACCACGCCTCGGCGCCCACGTGGGAACGGGGTGCGATCGGCGAATGAGGGTGCCCGGGAAGGAAGCGGCGGATCACGGCTCTGCTTGCTCTTCTGATACGAAACATGGCCCTGAGTTCGCTCGCAGTTCAGGCTGTGCGTGGTTAGAGTGATCCATCCGTGGGAGTGTTGGCTGAGCCCGCATCCCTACTAGGAAATTCAAACGCATTTGCTACGGCGCAGACACACTGAGAGGCGGGAGGCCATCCGCAGGTGCCGGGGCGGGGACGCGGTCCCGCCAGGTCAGCGGGAGGTTCAACCCCAGACGTGGCTGAGCTGCCGGTGCCCCGGGCACTGAGGTGGGGGTCGGTGCTGTTTACTAAACATGCAGCCCCTTCCCTGGTCTGGACCACGCTGGCACCTCACTACCGGCTCCCGTGGGTCGGGGAGGCCCGGGGACCAGTCCCAACCACGGAGTCATGCGTGGAAGCGATGAATCTGGCCCTTGGCCCCCGAGACAGGCCCGGCAGCCTGTCTGTCCTGCCCCTCCTTGGACAGAGCAGGGGAGTGTGGTGCCTCGGCAACGCTTGGGCCTCAGCGAGTCTCCCGGCTCCACCGCTGACCTGATGTTTGTCTTGAGCAAATCGCGGAACATGCCCGAGTCATCGTTTTCCTGCCCAGGACACGGTCCCCAGGGCGCTTCCTCCGCGGGGCGCGTGAGGATTCAGCGGGATCGTCTGTGGAGACGCCCAAACGGAGCTCCCAGCAGGCAGTGCAGGCGTCACCGAGGCGGGCTGCCTCTTGCTGGCCGGCTGAGGTCCCAGCTGTCTCACGGCTGACGTCCTGGCAGGGGTGTGGGGGGCACGGCGCTCTCACAGCGAGCCTTCCCCTCGGACCCTGCCAGGTCCCGCCGCAGCCGCGTCGGACACGGGACCGAGTCAGACACGTACCAGGGAGGGAGCCAGAGTCGGTTCTCAGCATCCGGTTGCTATTTCAATGGACCCTTAAATGTCAAGAGAACGTTTCCCTCCCGCGTTCAGGCCTCACCACGCTCCTCTCTCTGCGACCGGAGGGGTGGGGTGGGGGTGGCGGGGGACGGGGGGCGGGGAGGCAGGCTTGGTTCCCTGGCAGGCTACACGCGATGCCTCGAGGGAGTGGGTTTACCACGCCTATGCAGCGAGGCCAAACTCCAATCCCTAGCCCGGAGGTCTGCATGGATGATGCGATTAAAAGTGTGTATGGATGCCTTCGTCCGTTCAAAGACACTCGCGAAGACCCTGCTCTAGAACCTCGGGTTCCAGCTTCAACAAAGGGGGCAGAGAGTGCCCTATGGAGTTCACATTTTAGTGGGAGAAGCAGACCATGAGCACGATGCGTGAGCAAAATAAAAATAAATAAATAAAGAAGGAAGTTAAAGGGCAACACATGATACAGGAGAAAGACGCCAGCAGGGAAGCCAGGAAATGTAGCCTGCACGGGGCACCTGTGATAGAATCAACAGTTAGAAAGAGAAAGAAATGTCGCTTGGATGGGGCGGGCGGGGAGGCCTCCCGGGAAGGAGACTTTAGAATAAATCCAGACTGTGAACGTGCCCCCGTGTGCCCTGGCTCACACCACCGTTCCTGATAAACTCCAAATAGCGGCCCGGATGTGCACGGAATAGTGAGAGGAAGGGTGAGCGGAAAGGAAGGACACTCAGGGTCAACCGGGTAGATTTTCAATCAAGACCAAGCCCTTCCTTACGTCTGACTCTGTCCGTGGTGCTGACGCCCGAGGACCCTTCAAGAATCTGCCCGCAGGGAGCCTAAGACCCGGCTGAGGAAAGGGACCCAACAAACATCACAACAGCAGACACATATGTCTAGTGCACTGCCCTTTGCTAAGACTTTATTTCTGAGGCCACTTAATTGTTACCACAACCCCGGGAGACCGCACCATTTTTATTCCTCTTCTGCAGAGGAGGCGACCGATGGAGGGAGAGAGGAGCCGGGCTGTGTCCCTCCACCGTCTCTGGCAACATCCCCGCTGAGGGCTGTGTCTCCCCGGAGGCTCCGGTCTCACTGGGCGGCCTGCCCGTTTCCAGGTTCTGCCGGGTGACCTGTGACCTGGGCCCCCTGGTCCCACCGCCTCGTGGCCGTGGCAGCTTCTTGCCACGCCGAGCTCTGGCCGGCCGGCCACGCCTTGCTTGGGCTCGCTCCCCTCCCCTCCCCCGTGTAACCCACTCGGTGGCCTCCCTATCAGAGCTGGTTCTTTCTCTCCTGCTGGACTCGGACGGATACGTCCCCTCTGAAGTGTCTGCCACCCGCAGGACCTGCCTCACGGAGCAGCGCGCCGCCTAAGGGAACCTGCGGGGAGGGTCTGTCCTAGCGGAAGGATGTGCGACATTGATGCCAGCCAGACGCGTCAGGTGTGACATTCAGCTTGGCCGTCCGAGAGGAGGGAGCTGGAGGAGGGAGAGCGTGGTGGACGGGGACCTGCGCAAACAGCACACGATCGATAGGAGCCCTGGTGTAAACGACGCGGGGCAATCGGTGAGGGAATGAATGCAGAGCATCCGGCACTGGGCACGTGAGCGTCTCCATCCAGGTGCACCTGAGGGTGGAGTCGTACAGGGAACGCCAGGGAAACAGCGGGCAGCGGGCGTGTCTAAAAGGCAGGTTAGGGGGTGCTGGGAGGAGTGAGCCAAGAGGGTATATTAGAGTTGGAGGGAATACAAGCTTAAGGCAACCATAGTGACCACGGGCTCATGACCCAGAGCCCGGCACATGAGAGGTGCCCTATCGATATCGACAAATAAATGAGGAGCTACTGACAAGTTCGGTCGAGGGGAGCGGTACAAATAGGGCCAGGCTTGGCCACGCTCGCGCTGGCAGCAACCTGTAGACTGGCCTGCGCTGGGGGTGGGGGGTGGGCCAGGTGGGGGAGACCAGTGGGAAGTCATTGCATGAATCATGAGCTTGAGAAAAGAGGAGGATTCAGGCCGGTTAGATATTTTTTAAAAATTAGAATTGTAGATCTCAGATAAGGGGGCTGGTGGAAAGGGCGGCCCAGAGGTGCCCACGAGGTTGGGGGCACAGAAATGCCCCCGTGACTGTACCCACGCTGACCAAGCAGGTCCCCGGGAGGGCAGGAATGGGGGAGACGCGTGTTTAGTGGTGACAATTATTTACCGCCCACCCTCGGCTCCTCTGGCCTTTTCTCTCCCGTTGTGGTAAAGACATTCATTTTCCTTCAAACCCAATAAATTATTCTCCGTCCGCGAGCTGGGCAGGGGGGCGGGGTGGAGGGCGGGCCGTGGGGGATGGGGGACGAAGGAAGGATCTCGGTTTGCTCTTGGCTTTGCCTCTGTCTAGTCCAAACACTGGAAATGTCAAGTTTGCTCGCTAATTAAACACGTCTGTCTCGGACAGCACTTGTATCTCTCCCCGAGAAGGTG
>NW_005872145.1:90502-92529 GCF_000147115.1 Myotis lucifugus
TGCTGTCTCTGGACTACCTCACCCATTCTCTAAGAGGTACCTAAAGTATGACTTCTGGGTGGAAGCCTTGTCTAAGAAATTGACCCATCCAAAAGAGCCACTGTGTAGATAAAAAAAAATCACATATTGGCACTTTCATGCTGTTAGTAATTTGCTACCCCCTTGCTGAATTGTAGGTGAGTGGGGGGGTACATTCCCCCTCTCATTGAATTTGTCATCGGGGGTCTGAGAGGCAGGCGTAAATAGTTCCATTTATCGGACAAGGATTCTAAGATTTAGAAAGGGTCGGTCTAGAAGAAAGCAAATTAAATAAATGTCAGAAATGGGTTTGGATTGCTATACTACACATATTTTTTAATTTCTACAGATGGTAGTTGGCCGTGCGTTCTAATTATAAAATATATCTAAGGAGCAATCTCATTTGCTCGAATCCTAATACCCTAAATCCTTTCTAGGATGAAGCATATCAGTGTACACACTACTCTTCACCGAAACCTTTCCGATCCAATTATAAAATAAATTTGGGCAATGATTGGACGTTCTCTACATCCCAGAAATGACTGGCCGCCTCCGTTGGGAGCAACAGACCATTGTCAACATCATTTATAGGTTGGGAGCAAATCCTCAGCTGCAGCCAAGCTCAGCGACCGCAGCCCCAGCCGCCAACTCGGTGGCAGCCAGTCCTGGACCTCGAGCCGGAACCACCCAGACTCCATCTCTGCGTCGCCGTTCACTCCCCAGGGATCGGCTCGCTCTGGCCACAGCCACCCCAGGGGCCACCTCACACACAGCAACGGCAAGGGACGTTCACGGAAACCTAATGGTTACAAAACACTTGGCAACATGGCAGCCTGCGGTGGATCCTCTTAGAAATGCCGTGACTGAGCAGGTGGGCGGTGTTATCAAACACGCACACAGGTGCTCACGCACGCACGCGCGGGCTCGCCTCCCTGAGAAGGCACGGCACTTAACGCTATCACGGGAACGGAAACAAAATATTGCGTGGGGCTTTAGAGGCGAGAAACCCGAACGCTACTGAGTAAATTAAAGTCATTTATAAAGTGCACCGGGCACCCGGGTAGAAAGGGAGATGGTGAGTCAGCAAAAGTGGGGTGTCTAGTTATTTACTTACAGAACGCTTCCACAGGACCGGAGAGGACGGAACCACGAAGGGCTTGCTGCTGTACAAACACATTAATGTGGGGCGCTGAGGACGCCTAGCTCAATTGCTTGCCTCACACTGATTTTGTTTGTTAATTTTAAGCCCACGAGGCCCCTCCGGCATTCCTGGGAGAGTCCGCGATCCCACGGGCGTAGATCTCCTTAGCGCGGGCCTGCCCAGCTCCCTGGACACACGGCAGGGAACGGGTTACTCCCAGCGGTCACCACAGCCACCCCCACTTGCCCAGCACCCCGCCCTTGTTCAACAATGTCATCCGTGCACCGAAAGGTGAAGGGTTCGAGTCCCCGTCAGGACACATATCCCCAGATGGTGCGTTCAATCCCCAACCGGGGTGCGTACGGAAGGCAACGGATCGACCTCTCTCTCTCACGTCGATGTTTATCTCTCTGTCCCTCACCTCCTCTAAACATATCCTCAGGCGGAGGATTTAAAAAATAATAAATAAATACGTAAGTAAATAAATAAATAAATCCCAACCCCAGCTCCTAATATCTAATGAAAGGAGGCATCTCCCCGGGATCCAGGAGAAAGAGAAAAGTCACATGACAGTCCCCCGGCCTCCGCCCGTTAGCGAACCTGCTTGGTCTATTCCCGCCCTACAAGCAGCACCGGCCGTCACAGCCTGCTGACCTCATGGCCGTCTCCCCCAGGGCTCACGGGTCTCGGGGTCTCCGTTTAACCGGTTCAACACGTTTTAAAGTGGGCTACAGGGGCAATCGGCGATTTTCATTCTTCCTGGCGGGAGAGATCCCATCTCAGTCTTTAGCCTCGTTTTTCTCCGCGCAGGGAGGACTCCGATGCGCCCTGGCGTGGTTTGAGGTGGAACGGACGGCTGGTGGTGGGT
>NW_005872145.1:99205-100341 GCF_000147115.1 Myotis lucifugus
CACCACATGCCCCCAACAGCCCATGTTCTTGCCCTCCCCCCACCCCCACCCCAGCTGACACCAAACTAGGGCCACAGCGTCCCCTCGGCCGCCTCCCTCTCCCGCCTTTAATCAATCACCACATTCGATGATTCCGCTCCGAAGCGCCTCCACCGCCCTCAGCCCGGCGTCAGCACCAATGAGACACCTGCCATGTCTCCTGACTGCTCCCCCCCCCCCCATGGTCCCTTCGGAGCTGTTCTCCAGGTGGCTGCACACGAGAGCCTTCTAACATGCAAACGAGGCCCCATCCCGCACCTGATGAAAACTTCCCAGAGGCCCCCGGTACCTCCCGGAGAAAGTCCCAGCACCAAGGCTGCCCGCCACCCGCCTCCTGGCTCCCTCATCCAGGCCCACCGGCGGCCACAGCTCACGCCCCGGTCACTGTCAGCCCTTCCTGCACCACGTGGCGAGACCTGAGGCCCTGCCACCCTCGGGCTCTGCCCGGCCCACCGTGCACATGTTGCTTCCAATCCCAGGGTGTCCTCTGGCCTCGTGGGCCTGGAAACATCACCCCTCCCGCCTGTCAGCTCAGCTCCGTCAGCCCTGCCCGTGAGAAGCCGTCTCCAGCTCACCTGCCACAGGAGGGTCCTATGCCATCTGCTGGCAGCCCCTGTACAAAAGTCCCCCGAGAGCCCGGCGGGCCTCACTCAGGGGCTGAGCATCGACCTATAAAACAGGAGGTCACGGTTCGATTCCCGTCAGGGCACATGCCCAGGTTGCAGGCTCCATGGATGCCAAGTAGGGGGTGTGCAGGAGGCAGCTGATCCATGATTCTCATCATTGATGTTTCTACCTCTCTCTCCCTCTCCCTTCCTCTCTGAAAACAATTAAAAAAAATTTTTTTAATGATTTATAGCCCTAACTTGTTTGGCTCAGTGGATAGAGTGTCGGCCTGTGGACTAAAGGATCCCGGGTTCGATTCCGGTCAAGGGCATGTACCTTGGTTGCGGGCACATACCCAGTAGGAGGTGTGCAGGAGGCAGCTGATCGATGTTTCTCTCTCATCCATGTTTCTAACTTTCTATCTCTCTCCCTTCCTCTCTGGAAAAATCAATAAAATAATATTTTAAAAAATAAATAAACGATTTATAAAA
>NW_005872145.1:102897-103967 GCF_000147115.1 Myotis lucifugus
TTGCATGACCCTGACCTTGACCTCCGCCTTAACCCTTGCCCCTCGAGTGGCCCTCTTGCCTCACCCTAGTCCCAGCCTGGACGGGACCCCAAAGCACAGAGAAGTTAGGACTCGCCCGAGGACTCGAGGGGCTGAGAGAGCTCGAGTCGGACTCAGGGCCAGGAACCAGGTTCCGTGACCTTGTCCACGTGCCAGGATGCTGCCATGGGACCGGAGAGGCCTCGTCTCCGGCAGCCCCGGGGGGCGCTCCCCGCGAGCCCCGCTGGGCGGGAGCAGCTTCCCCACGCTTTGTCTCCTCTCATTTCCTTCTCAGCACCTTTCACTTTCAGAAATAATCCAACCAATTCGCTGTGTGTGGCCTGTGTGCGCCACCAGAATAGTCACTGCTTCCTCTCCGGTGCTTATAACAGGGCCCGACACAGAGCAGGTGCCCAGCAAACCCCCTTATCCCACAGACCAACCGGCAGAAGTGGTGTGAGACGGTCTGAGTCTCCACGGGCCTCGTCCCAGGCACCCGAACGACGGGGCGGAACCATCTAGAACAGCGGTTCTCAACCTTCTGGCCCTTTAAATACAGCTCCTCATGTTGTGACCCAACCATACAATTATTTTCGTTGCTACTTCATCACTGTCATGTTGCTACTGTGATGAATCGTCATGTAAATATCTGATACGCAGGATGGTCTTAGGCGACCTCTGTGAAAGGGTCGTTCGACCGCCAAAGGGGTCACGACCCACAGGTTGAGAACCGCTGCTCTAGAAGGTCGGGTGTACGTCTCCCCTCTGAGGATTAGGTGCTCCCACAACTCAAGCATCGGCGTCCGGTTTCTTTCCGGCGATCGAAACACAGAAAACCAACGTTCACCACTGTGTCTGCTGGCGGCGAGAGGTGGGGAATTAAAATGCTGAAACCAGGCTTTTAACAAACAAACCAACCAATCATCCTATTGCAACACGGCCAGCAGCACCCACGCCAGGAGTGTCTTGGGGGACAGGCCCGGTAGCTCCAGCAGCTCCCAGAACTCCTCCCTCTGTGTCTGGCCGTCGCAGCCCCCCCCCCCCGCAGCCCC
>NW_005872145.1:106235-114230 GCF_000147115.1 Myotis lucifugus
TAGAGACACTGGTTCGGGGTTACCTGGGACGTGAGTGGGTCCTCTGCCCGTCCAGGTCTAGCAGACGTCAGAGGGCCTCTTAGGAAACGGTGTGCCTGTCAGGCCATAGGTGCTCACACAGAACCCGCAGAATGAGAAATGACTGGAGGCACCCAGTCCAGCCCGGCCCGTGTGGCTCAGTGGTTGAGCATCAACCTATGAATCAGGAGGTCACGGTTCGATTCCTGGTCAGGCACATGCCCGGGTTGCCGGCTCGATCCCCTGTAGGCAGCTAATTGATGATGTTTCCTTCTCATCGATGTTTCTATCTCTCTCTCCCTCTCCCTTACTCTCTGAAATCAATGAAAACATATTTTTTTAAAAAAAGAATCACTCGATCCAATCCCATCCCATCCCATCCGAACCCATCCGACTCAGTGCATCCCATCCCACTGATACTCACCGGGCACCGGGGCAGGGGCCAGGTGCTGTGGGGACCTGGCCTCAGGGGAGCGAGTGGTGGCTGCAGCGAGAGAAGCCAGCGTGCGAAGCACCCAGCCAGCTCCCGCGGGTTCCCTCCCGAGTACCTGGGGGCTCAGGGGATGCCCCCAGGGCACCTGGGTCTCCTGAGGGAGACTGAGATGCACTGAGCATCCCGGGTCCTGGCTCCCACCCACCCTCCTTGACTTACAGAGCAGACACCTGGGCCCGAGAGCCAGGCAGCTCGCCCAAGGGCCCATGGCTGCAAGGAGTAGAAAGAGGGATGCGGGCGCTTCCTTCAGCCTGAGCTCTGTCACCTGCACTTGGGGGCTGCCGGCTGCAGCGGGCCATGGTGCAGCCCGGGGCGAGGGGGAGGAAGGGGAGGTGTTGGGGGGGCTGCGCCCGGGCCCTCAGGCCAGCCAGGTCCCCAACCAGCCTCCGCAGGTGCCCTCCTACCAGGGCACGATCCTGCTTCTATAGAGCAGAATGTCAGGGATTGGAAAGAAATAAACGTCCAATGGAATACTTTAAAGAGAACGAGAGACCCACACAGGCAAGAGAAACTGGTTCAAGTTCAGCTTCTCCGTGTGTGGAAATTCTCCCCGACAGATTTAGGTTGAGTTCAGCCCTGAAGCCATTCGCAGGAAGCGAGGATGTGCCCTGGACGAGCCGTTCAAACACCGCCGTTGGCACACGGGGCTGGCTCCCGACTCTCTGCGGAGCCCCTTGCGTGGGCCATTCAGAGAGTGAGGAGGGGCTGCGGCTTGGGCAGGCGGAGGACGCGGCGGATTCCTCGTTCGATTCCAGAAAAGCAGACGCGGCGGGCAGCCGGAGAGGCTCGCTTTGTTTAGAAGGTTTTGTCGCCGGCAGGATTATCTCGATGACAACACTCATCCCTTCAGCCTTCACATAAAGACGTCCCGGGAAGGGCTGACGCCCTCATTGTTGTTGGAGAGAGAGCGAGAGAGAGCGGCCTGGGGCCCCATGGGGTGCAGAATAAAGGGGCTGGGCAAACAGAGCTATTTTCGGATTAGCTAACGGGCGGACCACGGTGCCCCCAGATCCGTTCATTCCTGGGCCCCCACAGCCCCCTCCAGGAACCAGCAGGGGCCTCCAGCAAGTGGACTTCAGGCCTGGACACCCTCGGGGCAAGGGCCTGATGTAGGGGCACAGAGAGATGCAGGCACCATGGGCGCCCAGGACTGTCAGGCCTGCATTCTCCGCGCACCTGGGCCCCATGGCCGCCCTCCCGCCCTCCCGCCCTCGGCTGCTCCGGGGGCAGCCGCCAGCGGCCCCCACTATTCTGCTCTGCCTGTCACATGGTCTCTGGTCACCCTGAGGACACAGGGAACTAAAGGACAACACTGGGCCCTGCCCACGGATGAGGAATGGCTCGGGAGCCACAGAGAGAGCCAGCAGCTTCGTTCTTTAATTACTTTGCCCAACTCCGTTTGAGGACCGCAGGGTTCCTCTAGGACGTGCCAGGGGTGGGATTCGAGCCCCGGGCAACTGGCCACATCCGGGCTCTTAATCTCCGTGCAAACCTCTGACCCGACCCAAAGCGCCCCCGGGGGCGGGGTTGGGGGTGCAGAGCTCGGTTCCGGGAGGCCAGCAGCCTTGGGTTGGAGTCAGAGTTCTGCCAATTCCGCCCTCAGCAAGCCTCAGTGTTCCCACCTGCGAGATGGGGTAGTGATAGTGAGGAGCGCACAGTGTAGAGAAGGAATGAGGGAAGCCCTGGCCGGTTTGGCTCCATGGATAGAGCATCGGACTGCGGACCAGAGGGTCCCGGGTTCCATTCCGGTCAAGGGCATGTACCTCTGTTACAGGTTCCTTCCCGTCCGGGGCCCTGGGTCAGGGCGCCTGCAGGAGGCAACCACTCCATGTGCTTCTCTCACATCGATGTTTCTCTCTCTTTCCCTCTCCCTTCCACTCTCTCTAGAAATCCATGGAAAAACGTCCTCAGGCAAGGATTAAATTTTTTAAAAAAAAAGGAATGAGGGGAAACCTGTCCCGTCCTGGGCACGGGGCCTGGCACACGGGAGGGCCCCATGAACGCTGGCGATTCTGACCATGAGCCACGGGAACAGTGAGAGCCGCCCCCGCTGAGCCCCAGGCCTGGCCTGTGCTGGCATCTGCCCCAGGGGCCCCCACGCTCCTCCAACATGAGCGCGGGTCCTGGGAGGTCAGCACCCAGGCCCTCTGGTCGGTTGGCGGGTGAGGCTGGGAACCCCGAGGCATCAGGGGGGCAGCGCTGAGCTTACCTCCGAGTTTGGGTTGAGGTTTCAGTCTAAGTACCAAGTCAGGGTGACTTTCGGGGCCTCCGTCTTCCCCTCCATAAAGTGGGTGACATGTGACGGAGGGCGTTTCCCCGCGGGGCTATCTGGGGACTGAGCGAGCTGGCCATGTGCCAAGCACCCCAGTGGCTGCAGAAGCAGAGCAGGCGCGGCCTGAGGAGCTGGTTCTCCTCCTCGTCCTCCATCCCCGGACACGCAAGCAGCGCCTCCCGCCTCGATGGGGAGGCCTGGGTCTTGGGGAGCCTATTAGCTGGGCCTAGTGGAGAGTTAAACATCGAAGCTGACAGAGGGCGCGAGCTCTCACAGCGCCCCACTGCCCGGCAGATGGTCCCGCCAGATGGCGGGGGCAGGGGCGGCCAGCCAGGTGTCTGTGAGAGGAAGAGTTCACCGCCCACCCCCACGGCCTCCCCCGGCCTCCCTCGGCCTCCCCCGGCCTCCCCCGGCCTGGGGCACCACCCAGTGGGGTCTGGGAAGGTTTCCAGGTGCAGAGGCGGGAAAGTGGGCCATTAGCCCCATGCCAGGGCCTGCTCTGGCGGAACGGGAGCAGGGGGGTGAGTCTCGGTGCTTCGCCTCGCCTGCCCGCGCTCCCGCCCCTACAACCATGAGCTCTGAGCTCTGCACGCAGGGCCCTGCACTCCAGTACAGCAGCCCTGCCTCTCTCCCCCGCCCCTCAAATGCACCCTCTGCACACAGGGCCCTGCACTCCAGTACAGCAGCCCCTGCCTCTCTCCCAGGCCCCTCAAATGTACCCTCTGCACACAGGGCCCTGCACTCCAGTACAGCAGCCCCTGCCTCTCTCCCCCGCCCCTCAAATGCACCCTCTGCACGCAGGGCCCTGCACTCCAGTACAGCAGCCCTGCCTCTCTCCCAGGCCCTCAAATGCTCCGTCCTCATCCCACTCCCCCCTCCCCCGGGCATTGGTTCCACCTGCTGAAGTGACTTGTCGGCTCCAGAAATCCATGCCACGGATTTACATCCGAAGGCGTCTCCCTCCCAGGACTCCCCGAGCTCTGGGTAGAATTTTGGGGTCGCCCCAGGGCAGGGAGGGGAGCGGGTGTGTGGGCGTGTCCCATCGTGTGGGGCGCCCCCGTGAGAGGCCACAGCGGAGGGAGCCAAGAACTCCTGTTTGCGAGCTGTGCAACTTCCAGGGAGGCGCTGACCTCTCTGGGCTCGGCTCTGAGCACCCAGGGCTAAGTGGGGACGAAGGACAGGGTAACGGAGGCGTGCAGAGTCCCAGGTGGCACTCGGTGCTTGCGTGGAGATGAGGGGACACCTTCCCTGCCCTTATCACAGCCCCCTTCCTCCTCCTGACGGGCGCTGCCCGGCTTGGGAGCTGGCACGTGTGGTCTGGGGCTGCCGGAACACAGGACCAGGGGCCGGGCTTCAACAACACACACACGTTGTCGCCCAGTCCCGGGGGCTGCAAGTCCAAGATCAGGTGTCGCAGGGCTGCCTCCTCTTGAGGCCATGAGGAAGGACCCACCCCGGGGCCCTGTCCGTGGGGGTGGACCTGTGTCTTCACTCGGTCTCCCTTCTGGGGGTGTCTGGGTCCAGGTCTCCCCTTTGTATAGGACGCCAGTCCCAGTGACCAGGCCCCGCCCTCATGACCCTGCCGTGACCCTCTCTCCAAATCAGGTTGCATTCTGAGGTTGACTCCAAATTTAACATATGGATATTTGTGGGGGGAGAAGGGGACCCAATTAAACCCATGACAGCCCTGGCCAGTGTTGCTCAGTGGATAGAGCACCGGCCTGGGGACTGAAGGTCCAGGGTGGGTTCGATTCCCGGTCAGGGCACAGGCCCGGGTTGCGGGCTCGATCCCCCGTGTGGGGCGTGCAGGAGGCAGCCAATCCACGATCCTCTCTCATCACGGATATTCCTATCTCCCTCTCCCTCTCCCCTTTCCTCTCTGAAATCAATTGAAAAATAAATAAGTAAATCCATGACAAAGCCACGTGTGGCTCTGCTATGGGGCAGGCCCGGGTTCTAGGGATGTCAGGCCTTCCTCAGACGACCCTTCCCCGTGCCTAAGCCTCCGTGTCCTCGTCGTGAAACGCGAGTCATCGCGAGCTCGGCCTGGGGGCGATGCGTTCGGGAAGAGCCAAGACGAAGTCTGCAGAGTGTTCCGTGGGCGGCTTGGCACCAGGTAAGTCCTCGAGGGACGTCTGTGGTTGGTCCGATGATGCCACACGATGCCACACGGGAAATGTCCACGTCACCCAGAACCGGGGCACCTCCGTCGCTGTGCCTGGCGGACGGGCGGCCAGACGGAGCCTCAGCTGTGTGGGCGTCTAACCAAGGCCCCCCTGAGTCTCCAGGAAATGCTGCGTTGAAGCGAACAAAGATTTCCACTGCAATCAACATTCCTCTGGCAAAGAGGCTAAAGATTTCCGAGACCAAGGACGAGGGAGCAGAATTAATCATCCGGACAATAGCGATGGATGCTATTTTACGACGTTAACAAAACGGAGGTGTTTTTGTTTCAGGCTGGCTTTTCCTTGAGTCTCTGTGTCTTTTGTCTTCGCAGGGAGCAGGCAGCTCAGGGCTGAAGTTTCAGCAGCTGGGAATGGTTCTCCGGGAATCCTCCTCCTCCTCCCATTCCAGTCATTTAAAAATATGGTGAGGGTCCAGCCAGTGTGGCTCAGGGGTTGAGCGTCGACCCATGAACCAAGAGGTCACCGGTTCGATTCCCGGTCAGGGCACATGCCCGGGTTGCCAGCTCGATCCCCGGTGTGGGGCGTGCAGGAGGCAGCTGATCGATGGTTCTCTCTTATTGATATTTCTCTTTCTCTCTTCTTCTCTTTCTCTCTCTCTCTTAAAAAAAGGAAAAAGGGGGGAAAAATATGGTGAGGGATCAAAATTCCTGCGTCAGTGGGTCTGCAGCCCCCAAACGTAAAGGCCTCTATCTGCCACAGGAACCCACCACCGTAGCCACGTTCCTACCCAATTAGGAGCCCAAGCTGATGGACTGTTTCCTGCTCAGAACAGCAATTTGAGGGAAAAAGAGAGAGTTTCTTCTTCAAAAATATGGAAAAGGGGCTTTTAATCAGAGAAGCGGATCTTTCTTTTCCGTACCGAGGACACCCGGTATGAAATTCCCCTCGGAACGGCACGTAACGGAGGTAAAAGGAATCCTGGGAAAAACCCCTCCTGCCAGGGGAAGCTTCGGACGGGAGTGGGAATGTGGGGGGCACACCCGTTAGGTCGCCTGAATCAGAGGGTATGTGTTCTCAGAAGAGGGCCTTCCCTGTTGGTTCAGAGAAGTAGCCCTCGGGGACGGGGGCAGGCGGACAATGGTCCCCCAGGCTTGTGCACAGCCTACCCGTGGGACCCACGACCACCACCTCCTGCGCTGTGGAGGGTCACTTCACGTGCCAGCGTGGCTAGGCCACGGGGCCCAGCCGTGTGGGCAAGGCCAGCCCAGGTGCCAGTCTAGACGTTTGTGACGTGGTTAAGATTTAGGTCCGTCGGCCTGGAATCGAGCGTATCGCCCTCCACAGTGTCACACGTGGTCCTGTCACATGACACCGCCTGTCACGTGACACCTCCCTCGTGTCAGTGCGGTGGGCCTCGCCCAATCGGTAGCGGGCCGTGCGAGAAAGCCTAGGCCCCTCAGAAAGGAAAGAACCTCCCTCTAGACCAGTGACGGCGAACCTTTTGAGCTCGGTGTGTCAGCATTTTGAAAAGCCCTAACTTCACTCTGGTGCCGTGTCACATAGAGAAATTTTTTGATCTTTGCAACCAGAGTAAAACAAAGACTTATATTTTTGATATTTATTTTATATATTTAAATGCCATTGAACAAAGAAAAATCAACCAAAAAAAATGAGATCGCGTGTCACCTCCGACACGCGTGTCATAGGTTCGCCATCACTGCTCTAGGCTGTCTTCAGACTCAGGGCGGCACCATCCACTCTCTCCCGGGCCTCTCCCCTGCCAGCCTGCCCTGCAGACAGGACATCACCGGCCCCCACAGCCACACCAGCCAGCTCCTTGAACTATAGGTTTATCTGTCCGTCTGTCTACCTACCTACCTGCCTCTCCATCTACACAGCCTGTTGACTCCGTTTCTCCAGAGACGTCTGACATGACATGTGGCAGAGACTTTGCGGATGTGACGAGGGCAGGAATCTTTCGTCGGGACGTCATCCCATGACCTGCTGAGGCGGATGCTTGTAAGGGATATGGGAGGAATCCGAACCAGAAAGGGGCAGAGGGTGAGGGATCACGCGGTGAGCCCCGGGCGCTCAAGAAAGTAGCGAAAAGGCCAACAGGCTGGGCTCCCTGAGGGGCGGGCTGGGGGTCCGGGGGCCCTCGCTCAGCCTCTCTGAGCCTCCACGCTCTCACTGGTGCTGGGCAGGGCGCACGGCCGGGCCCTCCCGGGGCTGCATGTAGACGGCCCGAGAGGAGCAGGACCTCCCTCGTGTCACGGTCGAGGCGGTCCCACGAGCAAGCTTCCGGCTTTCATCTTGCCAAGTTCATCTGCCACGCTCTCTGGAAGCCTCGGCCCCGTCCGCCTGCCCAGGGCGCGGGCACAGAGGAAGGGCCTGCCTCCTTGAGCTCCGAGCGGGAAGGCAAATAGCCCACAGCCGGCCGAGCGTGCCAACACCAGCGCCTGCTTGTGTGAGCTGCGCTCGCCAGGGCTTGGCAATAACGTCAGGCAAATATCAGGAACCCACGGGGGAGTTCATGCAAATAAACCCGTGCGCTCGGCCTAATTAAGCAGCGTGTAATTAACGCCCTCCCTCGCCATCAGCTGACGGGGAGACAGGCCGCCGTGGCGGAGGCAGCGAAGGTGCCAGAGGTCTCTGCTCCTTCTGATCGTCAGTCACACGTTCCGTTCCGTGTCGTTCCGCTTGTGTCAGGGAAACCGAGAAACGCGTGTGTGTGTCTGTCTCGCCCTCCGAGTCTGTCATTTCCAGAGGGAAGGGGCCCTGTCGTGTCCATCTTTGCCCCCATGATCCTGCCGTGTGGTTACTCTGCTCCAAGCGCAGGGACGAAGGGTGTCCTCACTCAAGACCGAATCCCCACACTCCTCTGTGGATAGAAATGGGTCTCATGGCCGCCCGGCCGGTGTGGCTCAGTGGTTAAGCATTGACCTATGAACAGGGAGGTCACAGTTCGATTCCTGGTTGGGGCACATGCCCAGGTTGTGGGCTCCATCCCCAGGGTATCCCCAGTATGGGCTGTGCAGGAGGCAGCCGATCAATGATTCTCTCTCATTGTTGATGTTCTTCTCTCT
>NW_005872146.1:0-30702 GCF_000147115.1 Myotis lucifugus
CCCACCTTAGGTTCTGCTTTCGCAGGTCACCCAGATTAGGTTCTGATGGGTTGGTTTCTATGTGAGTCAATGTCAAAAGCTCCGCCTCCTAGGCACCCATTGATTCCTCACAGTTCACCCAGATTTTGTTCTGATTGATCAGTTTCTATGCCAGTCAGTGTCTCTGGGCCTGATCAGAGAGGCGGGGCTGATCAGCAGCCCCCGCGGAGGCCCAGAGAGAAAGAGAGAGGCAAGGGCTGATCAACAGCTGCCACAGAGGCTACAGATCAGACCCTGCTTCTCTCTCCAGGCCTGTCTCCGGGTCTGATCCTTGGCAGTCAGTGCTGGGTCGCCGTGGCTGCAGGACTGACTTCCAGCCTTTGGTCGTTTTGGATGTTACAGACCCTGGGCTTTTATATATTAGGATGTTTAAAAAATATTTTTATTGAATTCAGAGAGGAAGGGAGAGGGAGATAGAAACATCAATGATGAGAGAGAATCATTGATTGGCTACCTCTTGCACGCCCCTCATTGGGGATAGAGCCCACAACCTGGGCATGTGCCCTTGACCAGAATCGAACCCGGGACCCTTCAGTCCACAGGCCGACGCTCTATCCACTGAGCCAAACCGAGTAGGGCTTAGTATAATTTTTAAAGATTCATCCATGTTATAGTTCACATCAGAACTTCCTACCTCTGAAATACCAGAAGTCATACCTCTCCAAGGGGGCATTAACCCTCAAGAGAGCATATACTCTTGTTAACTCGACTGTAATACGTTCCTCGCCTTGCTTTCTCCCACCTCCAGGGGATCTTCCTTACTCTCCTCTTTAATCTCAAGTGCATAAAAGAAGCTGCAAAACTGTCATTCTCTGGAGCATTTGAGGTCTTGCTTCCCTGCCTATGTCATCAGTTTGGCTCAAGTAAACTCATAAAAATTAAAAAAAAAATTCTCTCTCCCCTAATTTTTTTTGGGAGGCAACCAAAATTTGTGGTGGCCTTGTTTCAACAAGGCTTAAAAAATAAAAATTATACAAAAAAAGAGAACTTCCCTTTTATGGCTGAAAACTATTGCAGAGTATGGACAGGGCGCGCTGTTTGCCCATCGCCTGCTGATGGGCGCCGGGTCACGCCCGCTGTGTGCGTGCTGCTGCGAACGGGCTGTGCACGCATCCGCTGGAGCCCTGCTGCCCATTCCCTGACAGATGCCTTTCATCAGGTTAAAGAGGTTCCCTTCTATTCCTAGTTTATTTCGTTTTTGCCAGAAATACAATGTTGGATTTTGTCAAATGCTTTTTCTACATTTATTGACATGATCATGTAGTTTCCCTTTTTCTCTCTGTTAAGTGAAAAATTACAATGATTTTTTAATGTTAAACCAACTTTTGATTCAAGATGCACATTCTTTTTATATGTTGTTGGAGTCCATTTGCTACAATATTGTTAAAATTTTTTGCTCTGGGTTCATGAGCAATACAGTCTGCGCTTTTCTTCTTGTAATGTCCTTTTCTACTTTTGGTATAAAATGAGTTGGGAAATATTACTTCCACTTCAATTTTCTAGATGAGTTTGCAAAGAATTGCTATACAAATAAGAAAATGTTTGGTAGACTACACCAGTGAAGCCATTTGGGCCTTGAATATTTTGTGGAACGTTTTTTAAGCGCCAATTAAAATTCTTTAATAGACTAGAGTATTAAAACCATAGAAACTGCCTAGCTGGCGTGGCTCAGTGGTTGAGGTCATGGTTTGATTCCCAATTAGGGCACATGCCCAAGTTGCAGGCTAGATCCCCAGTGTGGGGCATGCAGGAGGCAGCTGATTATCGATCCTCTATCATCACTGACTTTTCTCTCTCTCTCCCCCTCTCCCTTCCTCTCTGAAATCAATAAAAATATGTTAAAAAAATACACCATAGAAACAAAGATTTTTCTATAATAGACATGATTTTTTTAGTTATTTATTTCTTCCCCCTCTATTTTCCTTCCTGCAGCAAGTTGCAGTTTGGTTATCTATTTCTTACTGAGTGATCTTTGGTAGTTTGTGTCAAATGAACCTGTCCATTTCTTCTAAATTGTCAAGTTTATTGGCATAAAGTTGTTCATAATGTTTCCTTATTATGAACACCTGTTGACTCTGTAGTGATATCATTTCCCATTCTTCATGTTGGTAATGTATGTCTTCTCTATTTTTGTCCTGATCAGTTTGGCTAGAGGCTTATCAATTTTATTGATCTTCTCAAATAATCAGCATTTTGTTTCACTGATTTTCTGTATTATTTTTACACTAGAGGCCCGGTGCACAAAATTAGTGCACTGAGGGGGTGGGGGAAGGGGGTCCCTCAGCCCAGCCTGCACCCTCTCGCAGTCCGGGAGCCCTCGGGGGATGTCCAACTGCCAGCTTAGGCCCGCTAAGGGAAGGGGCCTAAGCCGGCAGTTGGACATCCTTAGCACTGCCGCAGAGATGGGAGAGGCTCCCACCACTGCCGCTGGGCTCACCAGCCGTGAGCCCGGCTTCTGACTGAGCGGTGCTCCCCCTGTGGGAGCGCACTGACCACCAGGGGGCAGCTCCTGCTTTGAGCATCTGCCTCCTGGTAGTCAGTGCGAGTCATAGCGACCGGTAGTTCTGCCGTTCGGTCAATTTACATATTAGCCTTTTATTATATAGAATTTTCTCTTTTACTGACTTCTACTTTGATCTTCATTATTTCCTTCTGTTTACTTTCCTTCTGTTTATTTTCCTTGTGGGTATCTTTTTTTTTTTTTACTGTGATAAATATGGTGGCATTTACTAGTAGGTACTATAAATTTCCCTCTAAGAACTGCATTGGTTGCATCCTACATATTCAGAATGTCTTACTTTCTTTTTCTTTCAGTTCAAAATACGTTCTAATTTTCCTTTTGATTGTTATTTGACCCATGGGTTTCTCAGTAGCACATTCTTTAGTTTCCTGATGGTGGCTGGCATAAAGGTGTGACCATGTCTGAGATGAGGCTTGGCTGGGGGTGGGGAACATGTGAACCAGGGTGCAGCGTGTTCTGCCTTGGTTCCCAAGGGTGGTGACCACACAGTAGACATCACCGACATGCTAGCAGATGAACCAAAGGCTTCTAGGTCTGAGCGAGCAGTATGTCCAGGATGAGGTGGCCTGCGTGGGTGCAGGCTCCGCTCTGCCCTGGCCAGCTCCTGAGACAGGCTGCAATTCCCTTTTTCTGAGAAGAGGCTGCACCCTCCTGGGCTGATGGGCCTGCCTTACTGACCAGCCAGCACCCACTTTCTTGACGGGGCCAATGGGAGGGAGCACAAAGCCTCTCCTCTGGGCTCATTGCTGAGCTGGGCCTGTGCCAGACACTAGGAGTAGGTTTCAAGGTCAGGGGGCAGCCCCGTGACACAGAAGTGAGACCAGATCCCACAGACCAGACGCAGGTCTCTGCCAGTGTGCTCACTGATACCCAGTCTTCCTGTGTGGGCCCAGGCCACATGGTGTTCTGAGACCATCCTGGCTTCACTCAGCCATGGCTGCGTAGGCCAATCCGATTCCCTCTCACACGCCAGCCAGGCTCTCACAGCACAAACACTAGGACGAAAGTGCACAAACTTCTGTGCCAAAGGAAGTGCAGGAAGGAAGGTCCCGACCTTTGTACACTGCTCACTTACCTTTCACCTCAGCAAGCACTCCCTGGGGGCCCGCAGGCTGTATGCTGAGCAGTGGACACTCTTCCAAGCTTTCAACTCAGAGGAGTGACATTGTAAGGCCTTTGGAAGACACTTGAGCCCACGGGACCCCCTGCTCCTGGAGAAGCCCAGGAAGACTGAGCAGAGCCAGGCCGCCTACCAGCCTGCTTGGCTGCACATGCAGGAGCCGCCTGGGGAAATCTGTCTGCTGCGTTCAGGATTCTGCTTCAAAAATTGCTTGCCTGCACGAAAATCTCCTGGCTCCCAAGATCTGCTCCCAAGCAACAGCCGTGCTGGATGGTGCCTGTGCTCGATCCCCTTCCCTGGGAGCAGCACTGTGCCGCCCGCAGCCCCGTCACGTGCACATATGCCTGGCCCCACACCGAGGCTGGTGCACCGTCATCCTGCAGAGCAGGCTGTGGCATGTCTGACTGTAGAGCGTGTCAGCATGGGACTGTGCACATGTGTGTCCAGGTGCCATTCATGGCCCTGTCCCCGTGCTCACTCTGCCTGGCCCAGGAATCAGTCCAGCCACTTGGCTGGCAGCACCATAGCCCCAAATCCCCCCTTAAGGAGGCCCGGCCTGGGTCCAGGTGAACCCGACACATGGACTTCAGGAGCCCAGCGTGGGAGCTGGCCCTGCACCTGACCCCGGCAGCTGTCAGCAGGTGGCTACCTATGCTGGTCCCAACCCCTGACCCCTTGGGTGGCTCAGGACCAGCTCAGTCTGTAGCACCCTAATGGTCTGCTGGTGTCTTGCCAGACCCAGGGCTGGGCCAGTACACGCTACAGTCACCATGCTCCTCCCTGCTTCCAGGAACCCTCCTCCAGGACCCAGTGCTCCTCAGAACAGACAGCCTGAGCCTGGCCAGGGTAGTCACCGCCCCGCCCAAAGGACGGCTGAAAGTGACTGCAGTAAGTGCACATGGGCTGACTGTGGCCTTCCTGACCTCGTCCAGCAGGGCCACTGGCCACAGTGGCCTCAGAGCAGAGTGGACACCAGCTGGCTGAGCCATGGATACCAGGAGTTCTTGTCCTGGCCCTCAACCTGCCGGCCTGTGGCCAGGGACCCTGTGGTTATTCTCCAGGCCTCAGTGCCGAGGAGGGACTCCCCGAGGATGCAAGTGCACAAACGAGGTATTTGCTTGGAGCGCCTGTGCCCACCCCACATACCTGCTGCCTCTGGGCACTGCCCAGTGCAGGCCAGGAAGCTCTCAGCTCGGCCCTTCCCTGGCTGGCGGCAGAGCCTGGGGTGCCGAGGGCCAAGCGCTGGGCCTTACCTTTGGTGTCGTTGACGGGGTCCATGTGCCGGTAGATGTAGCCCTCTAAGTAGGAGTGGAACTTGGGTGTGGGTGGGAAAAAGGCCAGGCAGATGGCCATGAGCTCCCAGCCTCGGGCCAGGCTCTCCAGGCGGAAGTTCTCCGTGGTCTGCCGGCAGAGCTGGATGTACAGCTCGTCCCGCAGGCCCTGCACGCTCCAGCCCTTGGTGGCAATCTCCAGGGCCACGTGCAGCGGGTCTGCCTTGGCGCGCCGGTCACCCATGTACATCTGGATCAGCTTGAAGATCTCGCACGCCTCCTTCTTCACGTGGCGGTCGCTGGTCACGATCATGGGCTTCTTGATGGACTCGCTGCTCCAGGCCAGCATGTTGGCGATGGACACTTTCCGCCGAAAGAGGCCCTGTGTGTGCTTGTTGAAGTGTTTAGAGGCCCAGTTCTCGATGTCGGTCTCTGAGGACGGCTTGCGCAGAGTGAATGTGGGGAACACGCAGCTGGCACTGGGCATCACACTGCGGGGCTGCCGGCCGCTCTCAAACTGGGCACAGGAGCCTAGGTCCTCCGACTGGGAAGGAGAGAGGGGCCGTGAGGGGGGGCCCTACGTGACCCAGTCAGTGACAGGCATGCCCCCTCACCGGTCCCCAGGGTCTAGGCGGGGCTTTCACGGAATCTGCTGGAGGGGAGGCAGGGCAGCATTTGCAGGGTGTCCCATGGTGGCGCCAGGCTATGCCTCCAGCTTTGGCTTTCTCGAGTTCTACCAGCCTCACAGAGATGTGCGAACATCCTCCCCGTGCAAGGCTGCGCAGGGACCCAGAAGGCCCCTCCCTGGTCCTGAGACCTAGGGTTGGGGGGCCAGCACAGATATGGGGGCAGGAGGAAGCCTCTTCCTGTCTGTCTTATTGTCCATCGTCCTCCTGTGCTATGAGCTATGGACAGGAACGTGCTCTGAGCTCTCTAGCCTGGAGGGTCACTAAGGTGGCCCTGCCATGGGGATGCTGACCGCCCAAGGTCACAGGGCACGGTTCCCTGGCAGGGCTGGGAGTGGACTGAGGAGCCTGACACTGGGAGGCCTTGTGACCATGACCAGCTCTGAGCAGATGCCAGTGTAGACCCTCTGCCAAGGCTTCATAAAGCAGGTCAGGAGGTGAGGACCAGAACATCAGCCGATACCACATTCCCTACATGCAACCTGGACAGGAGGTGCAGGCAGGCTCCTAGGGCCTGACCTTAGCCTCTGCCTGGTGCTGCCCCAGGAGGACACATCTGGCTGGGCCTCTGCTTTAGCCACAGCCACACTCGGAGCCTGAGGTCCTGGGGCTACTGGCCTGGCTGAGCGCATCGGCCCCAGGGTTGGTGTCAGGCTCCCTGGTGTGGGAGCCTGTTCAGGAAGGGCTCCGAGTCACCTGAGGAGAGCCTGACACCCACCTGCACTGCCCCTCACCTGACAGCCCGTTCACAGGTGGGAGAAAGAGGCTCAGGCTCAGAGGGTTGGCATGCCTGTCCATCTCCTCTGCATCCATGGCCTGGAATCAGGGCACGGCCTCTGGCCCCAGGTGGCCTGCCAGCACCCAGGTGGGCCTCACCAGGAATGGAGGTGAGGGAGGCCTGCCCTGGGGGAGTCCTTGGAGGTATCTGCTACCGGTCCACCTGGCTGTCAGCAACCGTGAGTGACCCACCCCTGCCTGGAGCTGTTCATACCTGTGAGGGGTGGAGGTAGGGTTCAGGTGAGGCCAGGTTGGTCTGCACAGAGACGCTTTTCTCCAGCAGGATCTGGGGGAAGGCGAGCCTCTCCAAGGCGCCCCTCTGCCAGTGCCTGCTGCTCTCCTGCTGGGCCAAGGCCTCATCCTCGCTGAAGGCGCGCACCACAGGTCCGGGCATGGGGAGTGGCACGGCCCCATCACTCTCGTAGCCTGAGCCGTCCTGCTGGGAGTCCCAGCTTCCCCTCTGCTTCATGTGGAAGTGGGCCTGCTGTGCCTCCCAGGCCAGCCTCGCCTGTGCCAGGAAGGGTTCGGCCCCACCCCGTGCCCCGTCTGCCTCGCCTGTCTTGGCCTCCATGTGCTTTGGGGCCAGGCTGGGCCCACACTTGGGCCGCTCCTCAGTCAGGGACTGTGGGAGCAGGTCGAGGTCCCCAGGGCTATCGGTGGACGAGGCACTGGGGGCATGGCACAGAGAGGGGTTCCTGCTCTTTCTCTTGCGTGTGCCTGGGGAGTAGCCTGTGGAGGACATGGTGTCCTGCTGGCTGGACCAGGACATGGCATCATCCTGGGCCTGGGGGAGCGGCGAGGGTGGAGGGGCGTGCCGCAGCTCAGGCCCCTCCATGCTGCTATAGTCCCCGGACGTGACCCCCAGGCGCTGGTCCCGCAGCAGGCAGGGGCTGGGCTGTAGCGAGAGGGACCCCCCACCAGGGTTGGGCGTGTACTTGTGCCGCGGGCCTGCCCGCAGCCTGGGGCTTGAGCCGGCCTGCTCCACATACACCAGCTGCCGCACATACTCCTTCCCTGCAGGGCTGTACTCCAGGCTCAGGAAGCGCTCTGGGCACTTCTGCCTGGTGAGCACCAGCTGCTGGAATGGGGAGGCAGAGGCATGCTTGGGCGACTGGGGGAAGGGCACGGGCTTCCGGCCCGGAGAGCGCTGGGGGGAGCCACCCTGGCAGGCACCGCCGGCCTCATACTGCACGTCCATGGGGGGCTCATCGTAGATGGGGGCCTGGAATTCGATGGGGGGCTCCTCGTAGAGGGGGGGCTCGTAGGCATAGCGCGGGGAGGAGGGCTGTGAGTCGCAGGCTGGCTTGCGGGGCTGGGCCAGCAGTGGGGAGCAGCTCCCCAGCTCGGACCTCTTCAGGAAGGGCGAGGGCCTCCGCTCCGGGAAGAAGACTGAGCTGTCTGCGTCCGGGGCAAAGGTCTGCAGGCTGGGTGAGTGCTGCCCACCGGAGGGTCTGCGGGAGCGGCCCCCAGGCTGGCTGTCCAGGGGGTACCCGTTGCCCTGTGGGGAGAGGAAGCTGGGCTCCCGGTCAGCAACTTTGATGAGCATGCGCTCCTTGGTGCCCGAGTTCCACCGGAGGGAGGAGGTCCTGGGGGAGGGACAGGCACAGGTTACCTGGAGGCGGCACTGGGGGGCACAGGCTACTGGTGGAGGCGGAAGTCTGGCCCTGCTGCCAGCCTGGACTGTCACCCACCCACCCTGGTCATTTCTCTTCCTCCTCCTCATCCCCCTCCTCCTGGGGGGGCCTGGTCCTTACAGGAGGGGCTCCCTGTAGATGTCCTGGGAGCTTCCACATGCACCTGACTCAGCCTTGCAGGCTTCCCCTCCAGGGGGCTCCCCTGCAGGGAGCTCCCCCAGGTCCCCAATTGGACGGCATTCGGACACTCCCTGCAAGGGCCCTGGGTGTCTCTGCTCTGGCCCTGGCCCAGCACCACACACAGCACTGTCTGAACAGAGTGGAGCAGCCCTCCCAGAGGCCTGTGGAGTCAGCTGTTCACAGTGTTTTCTCACAATCCTTCATGTTTGTGTTGTCAGCTGTTACATCACTGCTTCTGTTTCTGATTTTATTTATTTGGGTTTTCTCTTTGTTTCTTGATGAGCATGGCTAATGGTTCATCAATCTTGTTTATCTTTTCAAAGAACCAGCTATTGGTTTCATTGGTCTTTTATATTGTTTAGTCTCTATGTCATTTATTTCTGCTCTAATCTTTATTATTTCCTTCCTTCTACTTACTCTGGACTTTTCTTGTTGTTCTCTTTCTTTAAGTTGTAGGATTAAACAGTTTAGTATTTTTTTCTTGTTTTTTGAGGTAGGCCTCTCAGGACTGCTTTTGCTATGTCCCAGATATTTTGGGTGGTTGTGTGTTCATTTTCATTTGTTTCCAGGAAGGTTTTTATTTTTTTCTTGATCTCATTGGTAACCCATTCATCACTATTATAAAAATCCCATGGCCGTGCCGCCGTCACGCTGTAACGACCAAATGCCAAAAGGCACCTGCTGAAAGTCATATGATTTCTTCGTGGGAACAAGTGTTGCTCTGTTCAGATCTCATCTTCCAATGAAGGTCAATGTAAGTGCTCCTGAGAAGGAAAGGTGAGGGTAGGAAACTAGTCTTATCTCCATCCACAACTGTCTTCAAGGTGGGTGGGGCTGCGTGTGCGGCGAGGTGTGCACAGGTGGGTGGGGACTTGACGCTGGCACCCCGAGGCACCGGGTCTGGGTCTCTCGCGATTTCACACGGTGGGCCTCCAGTTGTTTAATAACATGCTGTTTACCCTCCATATGTTTGAATGTTTTAGGCTATTTTTACTGTAGTTGATTACTAATTTCATTCCACTGTGACCTGAGAAGATGCTTGGTAGGATTTCCATCTTCTTGAACTTGCAGAGACTTGTTTTATGTCCTAACATGTGGTCTACAGCCCTGTGTCCCTGGAGGCCACATGTATCACACCCACATCCCCTTTGGGTACAGAGACCCAGGACTCAGCTGCTGTCTGTCAGCTCCCTTAATACATTTTAGTTCTGGAGTTGTCCGCCTCTTTCTTCAGTCTCTTGGCCCCGTGTTCCTTTTAAGGTTGGATCCCCTGCACCTCTTGGCATTTGGTCATTACGGCGTGACGGCGGCACTGCCACAACACAGAGGCCCACCAGCCAGCCTCCCGCACCCGCTTTACTGACGAGGACAGAGGCACAAGGAGGCTGGAAATACGCCCATGGTCACACAGCCACATGGCTGGGCCCAGGGTTGGCTCAGATCCCCTCCTGGGGTGTTGAAGTACAAACCCAGTCACCACTTCTAAGCTCAATCATTACAACTGCCAGAGCAAAGGCCCCTCAGGTCTTCAAATTCCTCCCCAGCACTGGGGTGACTCCTGGTCGGTGCTGGGGCACCCAGGCCGCCCACAGGCACACACCCCCCTGGACCCCCACAGCTGGGGCAGGAGACTCCTGCTGCAGCCTGGCCCAGGAATGGCCCCACCAGCATAATGGCTGCTGCCACCCCAGGGTCCCCAGTGTCATTTCCAGAACCTTCCAACACCCTGCAACGTCAAACCCAGGGCCAAGAGAGGCCCAAGCGCCCTTCCCTACAACTAAAGCCAAGGTGCCCCTTCACCCGGGAAGTGTGTGGTGCGCGGCCGGGCGCTCCCAGGAGACCACATGCTGAGGGGCTTCCTTGCTTGGCCAGAGGCCCCCATGGTCCCCAAGGTGGGCCGTGGCAAGGTTCTCCTAGAACAGGGGTGGGCAAACTTTTTGACTCGAGGGCCACAATGGGTTCTTAAACTGGACCGGAGGGCCGGAACAAAAGCATGGATGGAGTGTTTGTGTGAACTAATATAAATTCAAAGTAAACATCATTACATAAAAGGGTACGGTCTTTTTTTTTTTTTCGTTTTATTCATTTCAAACGGCCGGATCCGGCCCGCGGGCCGTAGTTTGCCCACGGCTGTCCTAGAACCAAAAGCTGCCACAGGAACCTGGGGCCGCTCGGAGGCCTCTGCCCTGCACCGGCGGCCCCGCCACGCACAGCCACTGGGCGCTTCCTGCTGAGCCAGACTCTTTTCCAGCTCACCCGAGAGCTGCCAGGAAAACCACCCTCCGCCAGGAGACAGGGCCAAGCCTGAGACAGCGGGCTCTACCTGTAGTGGAGAAGCTGGCCGTCTGCACTGTAATCCCGGTAAACCTCATAGTCCTTCTCAGGAAACACTCCTGGTGGGGAAGAACTGAAAGGCAGCAAAATGAAACCAAGGCCATGAGCATGAGAAATAGGCTGCATTTAAAACAGCAGCCTTCCCTTTGAATGTGTGTGTCACCCTTTGTTTTCTCAGGGGGGACCCCAGTGTCGTGGCTCCTGCCCACAAAGCTGTCCCCTTCATCAGGGCAAATGATTATTTCTTCCCCCTGATCTGACCCCGGTGCAGCCCACCTTCCCCCACCATGCAGGAGCACCCGCCAGCTCTGCAGGTCCCAGAGGCACAGAATCTGCCTGGGCCACCGGCCCTTCCCTTCCAGGCATTGCCATCGTCCTCAGAGGAGCAAGACGGACCCCACTGTGCAAGTCAGGTCTCCAGGTTTCCACTGTCCCTGGTGAAACCCAGCCAGCCTCCACCTGCCCCGCGGGCCCCCACCTGCCCCACCTGCCACTTTCCTCCTTTGCCGCCCCAAAGGCCATCTGCCGGCTTCTCCCCAGCGGCTCCTGTGCCTTCTCCCCAGGGTCTGGCTCGGGGTCCAGGGAGGAGCTGGTGCTGCCATCGCGGCTGAGGCTGCTGCCGCGCCCAGGGCTGTTGTCCGCGGAGGCGCGAGGGGACTCCGTGTTCTGCTTCAGTGTCTGCAGCTTGGCCAGGGGGATGATGTCGCAGCCCTGCGGCCGGTGCCACACGGTGCGCTGCGTGGTGGCGCTGTAGTAGTAGAATCGCGACGTGTTGGGGTCGAAGAGCTCCCACCACTGGTTCTCGCTGGTGCGCTTGATGCGGACGCCCGCGGGCGGGTCCCACACGCACTCACCGGTGACCAGGTTGGCGTACATGCGCTCGCGCGTGCGCGGCTCGATGATCTCCACCCATTCCAACCTGGGAAAGAGCCAGCGTGAGTGCGTGGGCAGGCGGCCCTGCCCCAGCCCCGTCCCAGCCCCCAGCACCATGGAGCACCCACCCACTGGCTGCACCTGCAGGGGGCACTCCCTCACCACGTAGCTTCAAACGCTAGACAGCCGTCCTTATACCACAAGACCTCCTTGAAGCTTACCAGTGTCTCCTCTTCACGTTCAACGTGGGGGGCACACAATCAGGCCATCACAGAAACAATTTCAGATGATAAAAAAGTTGGAAAGATGGCCTTCCTCCAGCTTCCCCTGTTAGTACCCAAAGCACCGGAGGGTCAAGGTCTGGCAGGACGGAAGGCCAGTGACACAGCCCAGGGGCCAGGCTCCCCGGCTTCACATTGCGGCCCCCTCCGGGCTGGAGTGCGGGGGGAGCTGCTGTGTGCGAGCTGCTGCCTCTCGCCATCGCTGGGCCCACTACTTCAGCACCGTGGACTCTGCCTGCGACACCATCACCAGCTGCTGGCCACGCACTGTGCCCTGCTCCCCTGCTCCTCTCCCTTCCATGCGGGAGGCAGGGCTCCGTCCTGGGCGTCTTGTAACAGAGACTGCCGTGGAACACTGGCAGCTGCCATGTGTCAGGCCACCTTTCCTCCTTGTTTCTGAGAATTGTCATCAGTGCACTGGACCCAAACTGATGACACACAGGGGAGCAAGAGCTCAGATGCTCCCAACACTTTTCTACTTTGCTGTACTCTCCGAGTTTTCTACGATGTTACAGATCGCTTACTTTCGTAATCAAGCCCTGGTTCATAGGTCCGTCCTCAATCCTCAGCAATGCTGGCCGGGCTTAAAAGATTTTTTTTATTTTTAATAAAACTCCTGCTGCCCTGGCTGGTTTGGCTTAATGGATAGAGCATCAGCCTGAGGACTAAAGAGTCCCTGGTTCAATTCCAGTCGAGGGCACATGCCCGGGTTGCAGGCTCATCCCCACTGGGGTGTGCAGGAGGCAGCCAATCAATGATTCTCTCTGATCACTGATGTTTCTCTCCCTCTCCCTTCCTCTCTGAAATCAATAAAACTATATTTTAAAAAAAGCTTGAGGCTTGTCTTTTCACTCTCTTTATAGTACCTTGACTTTTGATGAAAAGCTTGTAACATAGTTGAATTTATAAATCTTTTTCTTCATAATTTCTCCTCTGTCTATTGTGTTTAAGAAATCTTCCCTGTTTCTAGGTCAAAAGTATTCTAAGTTGACTTGCAACGTTTTACAGCTTTGCCTTTCATGAATTTCATGACATTCTTAATCTACCTGACTTTTGTTTACAATGCGAAACCTCATTCTCCCCACATGGACAGCCAGGGGTCCCCATGACGGGTGTGGCAGGGCACCTGTGTCTGAGCTCCTGCTGGCTCGCTGGCCCAGCCTCCCCTGACCAGCACCAGTGTCTGAACAGCACTGGCTGTGCACTGGGTGCAGCATGACCCAGACCCCACATCCTGCTTCTTCAGTCACATCCAGGCTATTCTTGACCCTGTGTTCCCTATGAATTGTGGAATCACCTGTCAACTCTCACACACTCTGTTGGCACCTTCACAGGATCTATTCCAGGAGAGAACAGAAGCCTTTGTGCTGACTTAGTCTTATGCCCAACCATGGTGTATCCATCCACTCATTTCGGTCTTCTCTAAAGGGTCAGAGTTACTCGTGGTGACACCTCCCTGGGCGACGTGTGCCAACACGGCCATGACATCTGTGGCCCGCCCTGGACGATGTGTGTCAAGGGTGGAGGGTGGAAGAGGACACAACGGTCACAAAGGGTGAATCTGGTCAGAGGACACATTCCTGTTCTTGCAACTTTTCTGTAAGTGTGCCGTTATTTCCAGACAAAGTTAAAAATTAGAAAACTAAAAATGAAAGAAAAAAGAAAAATGATGAGCTACAGCTACCTGCCTTGGGGTGGATCGATGCCCAGAGAGGGCACAGGGATTGGGCCCAGCATCAGGGCCTGCAGAGTGTCTGGCCCAGGCAGCCGTGTCCACTTGCGTGAGAAAAACCTCTCCCTCTGTCTTGCATCCAGGGGACAAAGTGGGGGCCATGCCTCCGGGCTAGGCTTCCACGGGAAGAGGGCAAACTCAGAAGCAAGTGCAGATAGCCTCGACGCCCCCACGGAGCCAGTCCTCTGATGGCCTAGGCCGCAGTGGCTTCCCTCACCTGGTGCTCGGCCCCGAGGCCCGAGGCTCCGGCAGGCCAGCATGATGGCTCTCACATTCGCAGTCCTGCGCCTGGGACATCGCAGCCTCTCCCCGTGACCCCGGCGGACAGTCAGCGGATCATCGGGATGCCCCCTTCAGCACCACTAGGGAAGGTGCCACCCTGCAAGAGAGCACTGCTGTCTAAGCACATACATCCAGAAAACATGTTATTAGACCTTGGGGTTTGGAGCCAGTAACAGCCCAGCTAGTCCCTCACAGCCCAGAGCGCTGGTGAGAGTGAGGAACGCCCAGTCCTGAGCCAGTTTCTCAGGTCCCTGGGCCCTGCCCCCGAGCCCCAGCCGGGACCCAGCCCTTGCCAGCCCATGAGAAGGCACCCAGACCCCCTCACCAGCTGTCCCCAGGAAAGCTGCCCACTGCCTCTCAGATGTAGTGCCCTCGGGCGTCAGGCAGGGCACTATGGTGGCAACATGGGTGGAGCACATGGCGCAGCCCGACAGGGCAATGCTCCAGAATTTTTGATGCAGCTGATTCATAACAAAGAGTGGACTTCTCAAAAGTGTTGACTACATACGAACAACGGGGGTGGGGTGGGGGGGGGAATCTTGACCCAAAACTCAATTCCAGATAAACTGTAGATCTAAATGTTAAAAGTAAAACAAAAAGGCCTTTAGGAAAAATGTAGACAATAATCTTTGTGGTCTTACAGTAGGTACAGGTATCTTAATCAGAAAAACCTGCCCGGCCAGTGTGGCTCAATGGTTGAGTGAGGATTTATGAACCAGGAGGTCACAGTTCAATTCCCATTCAGGGCACATGCCCAGGTTGCTGGGGCTCGATCCCCAGTAGGGGGTGTGCAGGAGGCAGCCAATCAATGATTCTCTCTCATCATTGATGTTTCTATCTCTCCACCTCCCTTCCTCTCTGAAATCAATAAAAAGTATATGTAAAAAATTAAAAATACATATATATTAAGAATTAAATGTTATTGTTTTTTAAAAAGAAATTAAAAAATTAAAACAAAAAAGAAATTTAAAAATCAAACTATAAGACTTTTCATTGCTAGTTTTGAGCAATTTGATTATGATGGGCCTTACGTAATTTTTAAAAAAATGTATTTTATTGATTTTTTTAGAGAGGAAGGGAGAGGGATAGAGAGTTAGAAACATCGATCGGCTGCCTCCTGCACACCCCCTACTGGGGATGTGCCCACAACCAAGGTACATGCCCTTGACCAGAATTGAATCTGGGACCGTTCAGTCCACAGGCCGATGCTCTATCCTCTGAGCCAAACCGGTTAGGGCGGCCTTGTATAATTTTATTAACATTTCCTGTGCTTAGGATTTGTTGAGACTTTGATCTAGGTTTCACCAAACAGTTTTTCTGTCCCTCCCTCTTGGGAGCTCCAATCACACAGACGTCAGCCCTCGGCCAGGTGTCCCACATTCCCATCATGCTCTTCCCTGCTTGTGTTTATTTAAAAGTACTTTTCCTCTCCTTGTTTTAGCGTGGATCAGTCTTACTGTTTTGTTTTCAAGTTCACTCATCTTTGCTTCTGCAATGCCTATTCTGCTGCTAATCCCATCTAGTGTGCATTCAGACGGTTTAGTTTAAACTCTAGAAGTCTAACTTGGATTTAATTTTTAGTTAACTGTCTTTACCTCACCTGTCTGTACTTAATGTGTCCAATGTTCCCCTTAGTTTTTGAACTTATGGAATGCAATTATAATTGCTTTAAGGACCTGGTCTACACAGCCTATCCTATAAGTCAGTTTTGCATCAGTTTTGTTTGACTTTTCATTACATTATGAGTTGTATTTTCCTGCTTCTTTCCATGCCTAGTCATTTTTTATTGGATGCCAGAGACTGTGAATTTTACCCTTGGAAGCTGTGTACTTCTGTGTCCCTTCGGTCTACCAGCCCTGGTCTTCTCTCTAATCACGTTTTTGTCTGTTTTTTTCCAACGCAGCATGTTCTTCCGAGCAGCCTGTCCTCTGAGGACCAATTCGTTTTCAGCCACGGCCACCCTGTCACCTGCTGTTGCTAACTGGGCTCTCAAGTTTGTAATGTTTTTGTTTTTTCTTTCTTAGTTTTTCTCACATTCTCTCCTTTGATTAATTTTTTCTTTTCTTAGAGCTCTTCTCTCTTTATATGTTTTGAATGTTTTTGGTGCAGAGACAGTTCTATCAAAAATTTCCTTCTGCCCTAACCGGTTTGGCTCAGTGGATAGAGCAGGGGTCCTCAAACTTTTTAAACAGGGGACCAGCCGAACCGGTTTGGCTCAGTGGATAGAGCATCGGCCTGCGGACTCAAGGGTCCCAGGTTCGATTCCGGTCAAGGGCATGTACCTTGGTTGCGGGCACATCCCCACTGGGGGGCGTGCAGGAGGCAGCTGGTTGATCTCTCTCATCGATGTTTCTAACTCTCTATCCCTCTCCCTTCTTCTCTGTAAAAAAATCATTAAAATATATTTAAAAAAAAAACAAAAAAAAAAAACAGGGGACCAGTTCACTGTCCCTCAGACCGTTGGAGGGCCGGACTATAGTTTAAAAAAAAACTATGAACAAATTCCTATGCACACTGCACATATCTTACTTGGAAGTAAAAAAACAAAACGGGAACAAATACAATATTTGTATTTGCATGTGGCCCGCCGGCCGTAGTTTGAGGGCCCCTGGGATAGAGTGTTGGCCTGCGGACTGAAAGGTCCCAGGTTCGATTCCAGTCAAGGGCATGTACCTTGGTTGCGGGCACATCCCCAGTAGGGGGTGTGCAGGAGGCAGCTGATCGATGTTTCTCTCTCATCAATGTTTCTAACTCTCTATCCCTCTCTCTTCCTCTCTGTAAAAAATCAATAAAAATATTTTTAAAAAATTTCCTTCTGTTTCCTGGGCTAATTTTCTTCTAAACATCTTCCCGCCAGCCGTTCCATTGCACCCACTGCCCCTTTTCTTCGCTTTCTCTAGTGTCTACCTAAGGGTCCCTTGCTGCCCCCGATTACTGCTCGTCCCTAAGGAAAGAGACAAGAGTCAGACAGACTGAAACCAGGCGTGTTGTCCCAGAAGGCTCTATTGCCAAGTTTTCTTAGAGGCTCTGCTCTGAAAACGAGTTTCTGGTCTATTAGGGCATTTTTTGGTTGCAAGAGACAGCAACCCAGCTCAGATGGAAGACACAATGCCCTGCGCCTCCCGTGGGTGAGCCCCAAGGGCAGGACTCTCAGCGAGGCCTGCAGCTGCCGCCTGCTCTCCGTCTGCCACACAGCAACACCCATCCCCTCAGGTGCCAGCAAGCGAGGTGCGAGGGTTTCTAACGGGCCATCAGGGCCTCGGTCACAGTCACGGCTGGTGCTGCCAGGTGGGCGGGAGGAGGGCGACTCCCCAGCAACAGCTCCTTCAGAGTGACCTTGGCCCTGCCCACAAACTCCAGCCCGGACCCAACCCTTGCTAGTCGGCGAGTAAGTCCATGTAAGTCCATGGGAGCCGCGGCCCAGGCCACAGAGACCCTCGTCTTGGCCAACGGTCGGCAGCTCCACAGCAAGTTGGGGTTTCCCATCTCCTCCCCATTTCCCAGTGGGGTCTTATAGAAATGCAGGCGGAGCACCCGCCTTCCTCTGGCAGCGCACCTCCCCCGGCACCATGCCCCGTTCTCCACGCCCACCAGGCCACAGCCCCTTCTGTCAAGTCCACGTTCCACTGGTGCCCCTAAAAGTCCTCTTTGTTCAACGCAAACTCAGTCCCCTCAAGGCTCAGGCTTTCACTCCTCCCAGCTGGCTGACATCCTCCTCTGACTTAAATCTTGTTCCCTATTTTTCATTCTTGTTGTTCATTCCGGTGAATAAACAAGTGTTGACTCAGCCATGGCTTCCAGAAGGCCCGGGTGCCTCTCTCACTGCTGTTTTCCCAAGTTTCCCCATGTGAACAATGAGCGCTCTGAGTCCCACGTCTGCAGGCTGGGCTCTGAGCAGCAGGCACAATGCCCCATTCTGCCGGGCAGGGCGGCTGGCATCTCCGGTCCCCTGCTCCACAGGATGACCACCCTAACCGCTACAGCTGTGGCCCAGCCCCTCAAGTCATGGAATCAGCTCGCAGGTTAACATCAGCTTCCAAACCTTCCCGGGCCACCCCACGGAGGAAGGACGCGTGTGTGGAAGCACATCATCGGGCAGAAAGTGAATCTGTCGGTGATGGTGGCGTTGTCTCTGAAGCACTCGGAAAGCTGCCACCTCAGGGATGGAGCTGGCTGCTGCCTGGTGCCTAAGGTCACAGGACAGGCAGTCAGAACCTCCCCCAACCACTGGGCCGTGGCCAAGCCCCCACTGTCCCTGCCTTCCTGAACTTCCCTTGCCGACTAAACGGCACCAGGGGTCCCGGTGGGACCAAGAACAAAATATGCGAGTTGTCAGAACAGAGAAGCTGGTCACGAGCAGGGACAGCCGCCCCTCCAGCAGCACGGCGCTGCCCACTGGGCTCGGAGACACGAGAGCAGCGGTGGCAGGCTCCACGACAGGGGCAGCACTCTCAGCCTGCAAGGCTGTGCCAACAAACACCCCTTGAGGGTCAGAGGTCTCCGTGCTGCTACGCCCGCCCCACCTTACGTGGCAAACCGGGGCTTCGGCAGGGGCGCTGGGGGCAGCTCGGTGATCTCAGACCCAGGACAGAGGACCTGGTCCCAGGGGAAGGAGAGCCAGCAGCACCTTGCGACAGAAGATGTTCTTATTACTGAAACCTCACTGTGATGGTTTAACATCTGAAACTAGGGTGATGACTCTGCTTACAACTGCATTCCCAGTGCCTAAACTTTTGCTCAGTGAATCAACAAACACGAAATGAATCACTGCCTGATCTCCTTTCGAATGAAAAAGGTTAAGAGAGGAAGGGGGACACACTCAGGCCACAGGGCACCCAGCAGGCCGGCCCTGCCCCAGGCCACCGCTGCTAAAAGGAGAAAATGGGGTCTCAAGGAAAAGAAGAAAAGTCCTAAACAGTGAAACAGTGAAACTGAAAACACAGAGAAGGCCCAGGACACCCGGCCTCGGGACCTGAGTGACGGAGCCTGTGCTTGCCAACAGGGGACGGAACCTTCGCTGCGCACATTTCTCCCGCTGCTTTCAGTCTGTTTGCTTCCTGTAGTTTTATGCTCTGCTTTTGTCCTCTGCACTTAGTTTTAAAATTGTATTTTCAATAAAAGTGTTTTTTAAATATTTTTTATTTTATTATTATTATTTTTTGTTGTTGTTGTTGTTAATCTTCACCCGAGGATATTTTTCCATTGAATTTTTAGAGCGAGTGGAAGAGAGAGGGACAGACAGAGAGAACCATCAGTGTGAGAGAAACACATCGATTGGTTGCCTCCTGCATGAGCCCTGACCAGGGCACGGCCGGGGAGGAGCCTGCAACCAAGGTACATGCCCTTGACCAGAATTGAACCCGGGACCCTTTGGTCCGCAGGCTGACGCTATATCCACTGAGCCACACCAGCTAGGACAATAAAATAGTTTTTAATTTCTATCAGTGGTCATTACAACTTTTCTCAAAAAGTCCTCAAGCCTACATTTCTCCAGTTTTCAGCTGTTTCCAGGTCACTTCTCACCTGTCTGTGCAGGTGGGGGGCAGCCCGCCAGGCTCCTGGGGGTCCCATTGGGGAGACAACGCCTCTCCTTCCCTCCCCTCTCCTCTGCTCAGTGTCTTGTATGAGTCTTTAAAACAGAACTCACATCACAGCCTCCTGGGGTGGGTTTGCTGCCTATTTCCTGGGAAAGGAAGCTGAGGAGGGCCCTGCACTCTGTCCTGGCCAACGCCCCCAAATGCTCCATGCAGACGACCCCTCACTTGAAGGAGGCCTGTCACCTTGAAAGTCACCCCAGCCCAGGCCTCTCGGATGGACAACACAGCGGAGCAGCCCTGAGGGCTCCGAGCCCCCAGCCACAGCACTCAGCCTTCCCCCACCCACCCCAGAGCCATGGGCTGCCCCTTGGGGACCCGGGCCTTGGGTGACATGCCCCACAAGGGGAGGTGGCCAGCCCCAGAACCAGGTGTCAGTGTGAAGAAATGGGGCTCGACGCCCACTGAGGACCTCGCAGCCCCAACAGTCACTTGGCACCACGGGCAGTGAATACGCGGGAAATTCACTCGGCGTGACAACACCTGCCCTGCTCCCAAGAGCTGCAGGCACAGCACCTCTGTGGACTCCTCCCACCTGGGGCTCCTGTGGCCCCTGCCCCAGCCTCAGTCCTCGTCCCACATGTGAGCTGGGAGCGGTGCAGGGCCACGGCCTGGCCACACCAGCCTGTGCCAACACTGAGCTTCAGTGGATAGCAGGACGGCCAGCAGGCGACGAACACACCCAGAGCAGGGCAAGATGCCGGCACCGACACACCATGTTTGAGGGACCCTGAGTCACCATCCGGGCCCTTGCCATCCCCCATCCCCATGGTGGGCAAGTTCCAGTGGTGAGTGGGTGAGAAGATCCTGGATGCCAACTTCCCACGCGGGCGCCGGAACAGAAGATGCTCTGTGCTGCTCGCGGGCCTGTGTGGAGGGAGACCCGCCCAGGAAGCGGCAATCTGCTCCTGGAACAGAGTGATGCCCCTCCCGCAGCCGGGGCCACTGTGCCCGCTCCTCAGTCCCGAGTGTCCTGTCCTGTCCCCAGGGCAGCCCCATACCCTCCTACCCACAGGCTGGCAGGTCCGCCTGCAGACACTGAGTGGTGCTGACCATGTGTGTGGACACGTGTGTATATATGAGCACATGAGAGCATGTGCCACCCTGTGTGGGCACATGTGTAGGCCTGACAGGGTCCGGAGTGGCCCTCCTCCCTGCTGCTCCTTACTCCCTCGGGCACATGCCCCACCACGAGGCCAGCCCTGCACCTGGCCCGGCCTCTGACCTCTCCAGGAGCTCCTTCCACACCCATGACCTGGAGGAGAGGGTGACTGGAGGGAAGGGAAGGGGCCAATGCATGACAGGGTATCCTGAGACTCCAGCCTCAGCCACAGAGCCCTCGGGTGGAGGTGAGCAACTGGAACAGTAAACAGCACCTGTCAGAGGCAGGGGCCACCTCCAGGAGGCTGGACCCTCGCATCCGGCGGGAGGTCTGGCACTCTGGAAGGCGGGGCTCCAGAACACAGCCCAGGGCCCCGGGAGGTCCTGTCCCCTAGGTGAAAGGCCAGCAGACATTTCTCAAGTGCAGTTTGATGATTTCCATGAACATATACACCCACGCAGCCGAGCAGAGCCCACGGAAGAGGCAGCTCATTGCTCGCTGGGGAGTGGGGCTTGGGTGGGAGTGGTGTGAGAAGCCACAGAAGGTCTGGTCTGAACTGAGCCCAGGGAGGCTCCCTTTCAGGAAGAGGAGTGAAATGAAGTTGTTTTCAGATGCAGACTCAAGAGCAGACCCTGAGAGCACGGAGGGCGGAGGGCCGGAGCCGGAGGACTGAAGCATGCTCAGTGTTTCACAGGCAGAGAGGGCCATTTTTGAGTCAAAACCACACAGGCAGGTCAATTTGATGGGCAGTTACAGAGCTGTTCTCACCTGAAAGGTTCATCTATACCAGAAGAAAGTAAAACAAAACAAACTTTTAATACAATAAAACAGGGCATAAAACATCAGGAAACAGTCCCAGGTGGGGAGGCTGGGTCTGCACAGGGCCCCGGGCACAGCAGGGCCTCGGGGTTGGGGGGCTGCACCCTGTGCCCGCAGTGGGTCTGAGGGGAGCCACTGCTGCCTCGGGGGGAGTGGGGAGGAGGGCTCCTGGTTACTTGCTGGAGTTTCCAGAAAACTGTTGATGAATCTGAGAAACATTTCACCGGAAGGGCCGAGCGCGGCCAGACGATGGGAGGACCAGAGCAGCAGTGGGAGCCCTCAGCACCTGCTGGCGATAAATACCTGGGAGCAAACGTGCCCATTTCTGTCACAATAATGACGAGAAAGCTTTGACCAGCCTCTAAGAAAGAACAAACAAACATATGAGAGTTTAAACTATTTTTTAAAAACGTTAAATCTGTTGATGAGTTGGGAGGATAGTTCAGAACCTCAGAGGGCAAACACGGGGGGAAACCAGGAGTCGGCATGAGGCCTGGCCAGCAGCAGCCTGGGAGGGTCCGTGCGGCCTGAGCGCAGTAGCGAGGACAGAGCCTGGGACGGCCAGAGCCCAGCTGCAGGCACCAGGGAGAACCAGGAAGGAGTGGCACACAGGGGTCAGGCCTGGGGCAGGACGGAGGTCACCACAATCGGTGTCCTAAGGTCTCTGAATTGTTTTGAGAAAAGTAAAAATAACAGTTGAGTTTAGATTCTGATACATGAATTCTGCGTGTTAAAACATGTGGGGTGGCGGCCCCTATGGAAGCCGAGGAATGAATCCCAATCTAACAGGAGAAAAAAGAGAGAAGAAAAGAGAATCCAAAACAAGTTAAGAAAGGAGGAACAAAGCAACCTGTCCCAAATGACAGGACGCGTAGAATGCAGAGATGGCAGAAATAAACTCAGAGAGAAGAACCTTACGGAACAAAAAGGAGACAAACACTGTCAGACCAGATGTTGAAAGCCCCCGACACGTGCTTTATACCCAACACATTGAAAACATAAGGATGTGGGTTCTGAACGTCAGGAAGGCACAAGCTACCCCGACGACAAAGCTGGTGCAGCTCCAGGAATGCGGCCGCTCAAACAGGCCACCCAGCCGAGGAGGCCAGTGTGGGCAGAACCTCTAGGGCAGGAGACGGCTCGGCTCGCCAGGCTTCCTCTTGGGGGCACGCAGGGCTCAGATCCTTGCCCACCATCCATGGAACATTCCTGAAAACTGACCACATACCAGGGCCTAACGTGAGTTCTCAACAAAAGTCCAAGGTTGGGCTGCCCAGCCCCAGTCCTTGTCCATGCGCACGCGCACACGCACACGCTGGCAGACGAGCCACACACAGAGCCCACGCGAGGCAGGCCCGTTGGTCAGCTGCTGTCAATGCTCCAGCCTGCTGAGGGGAAAGGGAGGGTGTGGGTGCCGGCTCCGGAAACAAGCAGCAGCCTCGGGGACCAGGAGGCTGACAGACAACCACGCGTCACGAGCACGCGAGGCTGCAGCTGCCATCCCAGGGAGCGTAGGGCCCAGCGCACGCAGAGCTCCATGCAGTCTCCCCGCACAGACCTGGTCTGCTGACCACAACACTGCACTACGCGGTGAAGAGCAGGTCAGCCATGCGCATGTCAGGGTGGGTGTCTGCACTGATGTGCAGGGCATGACGACCTGTCGGGGGCTGGAGAATAAGCCACAAGAGACAGCCTTCTGTGTGGGTAACAGCATCACCCATAAGTCACCACGCAGACAGTGGAGGGGCAGCATCTGGCCTGAACTGGAGCACGACCCCTGACCCTTCAAAGTACCCACAGAGACTCGCCTCTAACACCTACTGCACACAGTGTAATGCACGGCAAGAGCCGTACAAACACCTACTGTGTGCAGTGTAACGCACAGCAAGAACCACCTCTAACACCTACTGTGTGCAGTGTAACGCAGCAAGAACCACCTCTAACACCTACTGTATGCAGTTAGCACCTGGCAAGAACCACCTCTAACACCTACTGTATGCAGTTAGCACCTGGCAAGAACCACCTCTAACACCTACTGTATGCAGTGTAACCCGCGGCAAGAGCCACCTCTAACACCTACTGTGTGCAGTGTAACGCCTGGCAAGAATCACCTCTAACACCTACTGTGTGCAGTTAGTACCTGGCAAGAATCACCTCTAACACCTACTGTGTGCAGTTAGTACCTGGCAAGAATCACCTCTAACACCTACTGTGTGCAGTGTAACGCACAGCAAGAACCACCTCTAACACCTACTGTGTGCAGTGTAACGCGCAGCAAGAACCACCTCTAACACCTACTGTGTGCAGTGTAACGCGCAGCAAGAACCACCTCTAACACCTACTGTATGCCTGCCTCAGAGCCTGCGTGTCACCTGCTGCATGGGTGCAGCATCCTCCGTCCACGTGGTGGCCCTCTCACTGCACCCCATGCGCAGCCCCTAGCAGGTGAGTCCTGCAGGCACACAGGTGACCACCCAGTGACAGGCATGAGGAGGACTGGAGGACAGAGCACAGGGCAGTCCAAGGGCAGGGCCAGGCAGGGCTGGAGGGCCCTGTGGAGGGGAGGCTGCCACAGGCACGCCTCTGCAGGCCCAGCAGCAAGTCGCCTTGGTGGCTCAGGAAGAGGTCCGAGCTTTGGATACAAGTTTAGAAGAAATCAGCATATAACAGAAACTCCACTTTCCCTAGTCCGTGTGTTTACAGGCAGGAGAGGGGACAGGCAGAGAGCCAGGCTGAGATGAACTAGCAGAGATGACTGAGGGGAGGAGAGGGCATGGATGGCCTGGAGACAGGAGTGGGGGATGGGCTGAGCAGGTGGGAGGCAGGCACAGGACGGGGTGGTGGCCTGGGGACACTCCTGGAGCCGCTGCTCTGAAACGTGCAGCAGGTGTACACGGTGCCAGAACTGGTTCAGGGAGACACCACCACAAGGGGCATGGGCAGGGGCACTGTGGTGGGCACAGGGCCTGATTTTAGCTGAAAACTCCACAACACTTTAAACAGAGGCGTGAGCTGCAGCTCTGACAGCCCACAGCCTGCGGGTGATGACAGTCAAGCCCCCCTCCCCGCCATGGACACGGCCTAGAAATTACACGGCCAAACTCTCACCACGCTTGCTGGTAAACCCTCTTCCCACCAAGACTCTGAAAACCCCATTTGCGCGCCCGTCTATGTTGAATGCACCTAGAAAACCACTGGGCTAAACCATGATTGTCTTCCTACGCCCACAGACGAGCCCAGATGGCCATACTCATGGGCCTGGGCACTGAGGTGGCGGCCAGCACACAGGCAGTGAGCGGGGTGGGCTGGAGTGGACAGCAGGTTGCTGTGAGGCTGGACAAGGTGGTGGTGGTTCACAGTGCACAGGCTGCCAGGCAGCCATTGCAAGGGAGACCAAGAGCAGACAGAGGTGCCTGGTGCTGACTTCTGCACGTGGGGGTGCCACCTCCCCTTCTGCAACAGCCTTTTCCTGGCCCCCATTTCTCCTTTTACCCATTCAGTGTGCAATTTTAATCTATTTAGCACATGCACGGACGCCTGGTGGCTGTGCAGGGACCACGGCCCAGCTCAGATGCCCTGGGAGGCAGGAGAACTGGGCTGAGGGGGGGAACAGGAAGGGCTCCTGTTAGGACAAGCCCCAGGAGGGTCAGAGGAGCTGAAGGGGCACCTGAGCTTTGCTTTTCTGGGGTGAGGAAGGAACAGGAGCAGGGCGTGGCTTGGTGCACTCGGCTGGAGAGCAGAGCACGGGGGCCAGGGAGGAGGGGTGCGGTCTCCAGGACGGGCTCGGGACCTGCTCCTGGGCCAGCACACAGGCCACGGGCCTCCTGTGCACCAGCTGCTGAGCAGCACCTTGGCCGCATGCAGCTGACGTCAGTGGCACCTCTCCCAGTCGGGACAATGACAAATGTCTCAGACAAACCACTCGAGTGAGAACCACAGCTCTGCACACCCCCCTGCGCAGCGCTGTGGAAGAGAGGGCAGGGAGCCCACCCAGGAGGCGTGGCCATCGTGCAGATGGGACCCGGTGCAGCCCCTGCTTGGCAGTGGCCCTGGTGACAGGGGAATGATAGGTTGGTAACTACTTGGGAGGTACCAGGAGCAACCCCTGGAGCAATGGGCTGTGGCCAGATGCCAAGCTTTCAGGTAGCCACCAAGCAGATGCCAGACCCAAGGTCCCCAAGCACCAGACACCAGCAGTGGAGAATGCAGGGTCTGAGGAGCCTGAAGGAGGCTGGCTCCAGTGCCCCAGGCTGAGCAGGGAGGGCTGGCTGGCACCTCCTCTCCCCCCAAACCCCTGAGATGGCTCAGAGCATGGAACAGGCTTGTTTTCTCTGGGTGCGGTGGGAGGAAGGGGTCCACAGTATCGTCTCCAACTATTTGCTCAGCCGTTCCCCACAAGAGGGCTGTATATCCTCCGCAGTACCAGGGGACGTCTGCCTATTAACGGAGAGAGGGAAAGAGCGTGGGTCCCCTCCCCTGGTGGGCTGGGGCAGGTGACCGGCTTTGGCCCATGGAACCTGAGCTGTCAGCCGAAGCTTGAAGAGACACCGTTTCTGCCACTCTGCCATAAGGATGCCACGATCCAAACAAGGGCTGGCCCCAGACCCATGAATGGGCTCTCAGACAAAAGCCACAAGCAAGTGAAACGTGAGCAAGACGCAAACCTGCTGTTGTGAGCCACTGAAATGTTGGGTAATTTGTCACCTCAGCCTCCTGCTGAGAAAGCTGTCCAATTAACTCCCTGAACCAAATCTCTTCCTTCTCCAGCCCGTCCTGCTCACTCCTGTCAGGTAGATGTTCCTAATCCATTTTTTCAGGACTTGCCCTGCCCCCATTAGCTAGACGGCTACAATCTAAAGTCTTTCCCCTGAATTCAGACACTCACATTATAATCCTTATTTCCTCTTATTCCTTACACAACCGTCTAACCCCACAAACCACTCACAACCCAACTTCTTATCTTTGTTCCGACACCAGTTTCTGTTCTAACTAGTCAGTTCTGCCAAAGCACCCACAGACAATAAAAGTGAAGGCTTCAACAAAACTTTATTTATAAAGACAGGCAGGGGAACTAACACCTACTGTATGCAGTGTAATACAGACCTGGTCTGGAGAATGGTTTAAAGGGCTCATAGACTTAATAGGCTTTGCCCTTTTCAAACTTCTTCAAAGAACAGTGTGCCACAGTATACACACAACTAACTGAGCATAGATTAGATGTTCAGTTAGAAAGTACTGAATTAGCCCTAGCCAGTTTGGCTCAATGGATAGAGCGTCAGCCTGTGAACTGAAAGGTCCCAGGTTCGATTCTGGTCAAGGGCACATGCCCAGGTTATGGGCTCGATCCCCAGTGGGGGATGTGCAGGAGGCAGGTGATCCATGATTCTCTCTCATCGTGGATGTTTCTATCTCTCTCTCCCTCTTCCTTCCTCTCTGAGATCAATAAAATATTTATTATTTTTTTTAAAAAAGCCCTAACTGGTTTGGCTCAGTGGATAGAGCATTGGCCTGAGGACTGAAAGGTCCCAGGTTCGATTCCAGTCAAGGGCATGTACCTTGGTTGTGGTCACATCCCCAGTAGGGGGTGTGCAGGAGGCAGCTGATGGATGTTTCTCTCTCATCGATGTTTCTAACTCTCTATCCCTCTCCCTTCTTCTCTGTAAAAACTTAATAAAATATATTTTAACAACAAAAAAGAAAGTACTGAATTAATGATACTTAGGAAACATTATAGAATATTGAAAAAATCCCTAATACTCAGCAGTACAGTTTTCCCAGAGACTTCAAAAAAAAGTAGGAAAAATCCACACCAAATGTTAAGCCAAGAAAAATTCCACCTGATGGAGCATAATAATGACCAATAAGCTCTTTTCACAATACACAAACGGTGTCAACGACCAGTATAAGTTTCTGAGTTTAGTGGGGAAGCAACTCCTATTATCAGAACTCTCAGACATATGAGGATAAACTCCATTTATGTCACCACCACACTCTGGGGAACAAGATGGCAGGCACTGCTGAGAAACTCCAGTTCCAGGGAAATACAAAACCCTGCAAATGCCTGTCCCAGGAAGCCCAAGACGGGAGCCGGCAGAGCGGGAGTGAGCCAGGCAACAGGCCCCATGAGGAGGTCCATCCCAGCAGATGGAACAGTGTGGCCAGAGGATGGGGGTCAGGGTCAGACAGGGCCTCAGGGAGTAGGCCAAAGCTGCCAGGTAGCGCCAGGGACAAGTCCCCAAGGCTGACGGAAGCCACAGAAAGCAGGTCCTGGAGGCAGCAGAGAGGGTGTGGATCTACCTCGGGGAGCAAGGAAGGCAAGAGAAGAAGGGACCTGGAAGCAGGCAGACACTCCAGCTCGGTTTTGCTGGAAGCGTCTCCCAGACCCAGCGAGCACAGGGCTGTGCTGGCACCCACATGCACCGAGCTAACGTGGGGAGGGAACGTGTTAAGACTCACAACAAATGACCAAATGACAACGGGTTGGTGGAAAGGCTCAGCAAAGGGGTCTTGTGAGCAAGCTGGATGCCTCCCTATCAGCACAGATTACACAGACATTTTTCAAGAGCACCAAGAACCTGAAAGAAGCCTAACCAGACACTGAGTCACTGTTATTAAAGTGTTCAAGGGCAGTCCCCGCCAGCACGCACGCAAGAGAGAAGGTTGGGATGGACATTTTATTTTATTTATTTATTTTAAAAAATATATTTTATTGATTTTTCACAGACAGGGATAGAGAATTAGAAACATCGACGATAGAGAAACATCCATCAGCTGCCTCCTGCATACCCCCCAACTGGGGATGTGCCCGCAACCAAGGCTCATGCCCTTGACTGGAATCGAACCTGCGACCTTTCAGTCCACAGGCCGACGCTCTATCCACTGAGCCAAACCGATTAGGGCGGGATGGACATTTTAAAATCTATCTTGAGATATTTTCAAATTTGCTCACAAAAGCTGTTTTGTTATCATTTGTTCTGAACATTAAATGTTCTCGTTATAAATCCCACAAATGCCAAAAGACTACCTAAAGGGGAAGGGCTCCCCCCTAGTCTCAGTATCACACCGATAAAGAAGGCAGATGGTGTGTCGCAGCCGTGGGCAAACTACGGCCCGCGGGCCAGATTCGCCCGTTTGAAATGAATAAAACTAAAAAAAAAAAAAAAGACCGTACCCTTTTATGTAATGATGTTTACTTTGAATTTATATTAGTTCACACAAACACTCCATGCATGCTTTTGTTCCGGCCCTCCGGTCCAGTTTAAGAACCCATTGTGGCCCTCGAGTCAAAAAGTTTGCCCACCCCTGGTAGGGTAAGTCTGAGGTACTTTCCCTCGATCTGAGTGAGAAAGGGAATCATCTCCTTAGGAAATTTTCCACTTTGTTCTGAAGCAAGTTAAGTCTAATTTCTTCCAACAATTTAGCAACATAGGATGTTACAGCACTGGTATATCCAAGTTCTCACTGTCTATTGCTATGTCCTTACTGTTACTTGAAGTTTGTTAGAAAGTTATCTTTTCTATTTCAAGGATAACACTGTAAAGTATAACAACTATGGCTTGGGGAGCATAATTAAAACAGAAAATTACCCAAGAACTCTAAATCTAAATCTCATTTCTGTCGACAACAATCCTACCAAACCCCAAGGGCAGTAAGAATTGGAGTATTCAGGTGGCTCATCGGAAGCTTTCTTTTTCTAAAAATATTTTAAAAGTAGTTCTATATAAGTTATCTAAGTACAGGAGACTTGTTCCTTGTGTATCGTCACAAAGACTTGTTTCTTGCCAGGCGTGGCTCAGTGGTTGAGCATCCCCCTATGAACCAGGAGGTCATGGTTTGATTCCCAGTCGGGGCACAAGCCTGGGTTGCAGGCTTGATCCCCAGTGTGGGGCGTGCAGGAGGCAGCTGGTCAAAGATTCTTTCTCATCATTGGTGTTTCTCTCTCTCCCTCCCTCTCCTTTCCTCTCTGAAATCAATAAAAATATATTAAGGAAAAAAAACACACTTGTTTCTCCACATATGGCCCGATCTTGCCTTTGTAAGAAAAGGGAGCCATTGACTTGATGTTAACATAAAAGGAGGAGGGTGAGGCTCCGAGACCACAGCAAACGCACCTGGAACCACATCTCGGCAGTGATGACATCCTAACTTTTGCGAACACTTACAATGTAACAAGCACCAAGCGTTTTACAGTTTTTGATTCGATGAGTCCTCATCACCACCCTATGAGGCCACTATGATTGGCGCCCCATTTTACAGATGAGGGACCAAAGGCACCGAGTACAAAGGCCGGCGTCTGACTCCAGCACCGCCCTCTTCCCAGCCTCTCGGCCAGAGAGCTGACGGGACCAAGTGCGGGCAGGAAGGCCCGGGTCCTGCAGAGCCGGCGTCTGGCTCACCTGGTCGCCGGGACGCTTTATGGAGGAGTCTCCTGGCTTTACAGTCGCGCCTCCTATCAGATCTCCGGCCCCCTCCCCGGCGAGGAGAAGCACACCTCGCTCATTGTGAAGGGAGCGCCCCGATCGGGAACCACCTGCTGTTTGCAGAGGCACCCGGGACGCACAGGGTTCAATTCCCCGCGTTGGCTTCAAAGACAAACCCCCTATTGTCTGCCCCGGGGGAGGAACACGAGCCCTGCAGCGGCAGGTTTCCGCAGAGGTCACGGGAGGTTTGGTGAAACCGCTCGGCGCGGAGGGATGGCGGGGGGAGGGGAAGGGGCGCCGCATTTTTGCTGGTGAAGGCAGCGCAGCGCCCACAGCAGCTGCTGGTGGGAGCAGCAGGCCACACGCCCACAGCTGCCGTGGCCTCGCACCGGCTGCGCGTTGCAGATAAAAGACGTCCTGACCCAAGTCCACGGCCTGCCTCGCTCGCGGCCTCGGCACAAAACGCCCCACCTCCGCCCACTCCGCTCCCACAACCGAGGGGCGGCCGAGGGAATCCCACTCCGGCGGTCGCCTGGGGGGGAGGCGAAGCGTCCAGCCCGCCCCGCTGCAGAGGCCGCGTCCGTGGGGCTCGGCGGCCCCGCACCCGCTCCCGCTCCCGCACGCGCCGACCCGGACAAATCCGGCGACCCCCACCCGCCGACGGCGCCCCGGAGGCCGCGCCGACGCCCGAACTCGGGCCGCAGCGGCCTTCACGCCCACCCCGGCCGGGCGCTCACGCCCACTCACGCCCTCTCACACCCCGTCCAGCGCGGCCCGGGCCCTCGCCTCCCGCGCACCCCGCCCCTGCCGCGCCCGGCGGCGGCCCCGTCCGTCCCCAGCGGTGGCCGCGGTCCCGGATCCTCGCGCGGCCCCGCGGGGCCGCTGCGCCGGCCTTCTCCGCCATTTTCCCGGGCGGCGCCGCCAACCGCCCGCGCTCCTCACTTTGCCGGCTGCGCGCGAGCCGCGCCGACACAAGCCCCCTCATTCCTGTTCCGCGCGCCGCGTGTAAGATGCCTGGCGGATTTCCCCGCCGCCCG
>NW_005872146.1:30802-32129 GCF_000147115.1 Myotis lucifugus
GCCCCAGCGCCGCCCGCGCCTGCCGCCAGGGGGCGCGGCCGCCGGTCTCCTGCGCATGCGCGAGCGCCGGCGCGCGGCGTGCCGGGAGCCGGGAGCGCCGGAGGCCGGCTCCTCCCACGAGGCCGGCGCGGGGGCGGGTCCCGAGCCGCGGTTGGCACGCCGGGCTCAGCCTCGTCGTCGGTCCGTCGGAGCTGCCCGACGGGGAATCCCAGCCGCCGGAGCCGACGGGCAGGAGCGGGGTGGGCGTCCAGGGCTGTTCCCGCGATTGTCTGGAGAGAGCAGCCCGGTGCCCTCGGACCTGTGCTTCCGTCACACGTGAACTTTCCGGACCTGGCCCCCACCCTCCCCGAGCCAAGCCTCCTTCCTCAGGGCCTGCGCCTCCCGAACCAGCGGGCCTCACCTCCCCACCCCACCCCCACCCCACCCCGTGCAGATTCTCTCCAAAGGACGCAGCTCTGTTCCCACCTCCTCTGTGAGCCTGTCACCTCCTGGACAGAGAGCCGGGTCTCACCTGCAGGTCTTCTCCACCTGCCGCTGCTGGGGAGCGGGGGCGGGTGTGTGTGTGTGTGTGTGTGTGTGTGTGTGTGTGTGTGTGTGTGTCTGTGTCTGTGTGTTTAGACTGCCGACCCAGGATCCCTTCTCCTTTTTCTTGCTAGAAATGGCTCAATAGACTCTTTTAAAAGGCCTTTCAGCCCTGGAAGTTAAACATTTTATTTTACACCTATAACTTTTAAATCAGGACAGTCTACGTCCTCCATGTCTATCATTTTGTCTTCTTGCTCTGTCATCTTAACTCTTGGTAATTGCTCACCTTCATCTTTACTGGTACGCTCTTCAGCGCTTTCTCATCTGCATTTAGCCTGAAATGGAAGCTGAGCAGCCTGAAACTCTCGCACAACAGGACACCAAAGCCCACACCACTCAACCCGTGGCCACACCCTGGATCCTGTCATCACAAGAAACTGTAAAGGGCTGAAAGCTCAATTTCAAATGCCCTGGGTTGAGTTCCGTGTCCTGTCCTGCAGTTCCTCCCTTCCCTGTGACCCAGCCTCTGACTTCTCCCATACACATGGTCAGGTGGTCTCTGCTCTCCTTTCCAGCTGCCTCCCCATCGTACCCACCAGAGCAAACCCGACTGGGTAAAGGCGAGCACTCTCCATCATTACTACTGCAGACAGTCAGGCCGGGCTGGCTTCACTTTAAATGAAAGCTAGCACTTGGGCAGCAATCTTACAGTGTTTCTCCAGGATGATGTCTCCCACTCTCCAAAGTGACCATCAGAATTTCTCAGGCCGCAGTGGAGCCTCCAGATGAGACAAAACTCAAG
>NW_005872146.1:32229-36573 GCF_000147115.1 Myotis lucifugus
CCCGGCCCTTCACCTTTCCAGTTCTTAATGCAGTCCCTCCCCTGGTGATGTGGTACTCACTCCCCCACCTCTGTCAAAAATTGTGCTCAGCCCCACAGGCGTTGCTCAGTGGTTACACATCAACCTATGAACCAGGAGGTCACGGTTCCATTCCAGGTCAGGGTACATGTCGGGGTGTGGGCTCGGTCCCCAGTAGTGGGCATGCAGGAGGCGGCCCATCAATGATTCTCATCACTGATGTTTCTCTCTCTCCCTTCCTCTCTGAAATAAAAATATATTTTAAAAATTGTGTTCAGCCACCTCCTCTCCTGAGTCATGTTTGTCTTTCCTACCTGCACCAATGCTTACACCAGACACGAGAGGTGGAGCTTTCCAGGGGAACAACACTCTGGGGCCTTCTAGGACAGCGGTCGCCAACTGGTGGTCCGTGGACCACTGGGGTCCATGAGGCCTGAAAGGTTGGGGACTACTGCTCTAGGAAGCTCAAACAGCTATAATTCACCCACGTGCTTTACTAACAAAACAAGCAAAAAGACACTATCAGTGCTCCATATTCATGCATTGCTTTCAACTGACAATGTGATTTCATGAGTTTTTCTTCTTTCCTTCCTTGCTTCTTCCTCTCTTCCTTCCCAAATATGTCTGAAGCATCTATCTGTATCATGTTCTGGAGATAGAACAGTGTCCAAGAAAATCCTCTGACAGCAAATAACTCCGGATTTAATGGAAGAGAACCAGGTAGAAAGTGAACTAAGGCATGAGCTGTGATACAATGTGGGCATGAGAGTTGTGCTATGTTTCCCAAGGGTGGGAGACTTACTTTTCCTGAAGGACATACATTATGTGGGGCAGGTATTTTTATTCCCATTTTAGAGCTGAGGGAAAAGGCCACAGAATAAGCCCAACACAGAAGAAAAAATGAGGCCTGCAGACCATTCCACACAGAAGACCACACTGGGGCTGGCCAAGCCCACATTTGGAAGAGGTTCTATGCTTAAGAATTTTTATTAACAGGAGAGGCAGAACATGAGCAGGTGGAATAAGTCAAGCAAATCCCAGGACAAAGGTTAAACCTAATGCAGAAATGACCCCAAGTTCCCTAAGAAGACACAGGGAGGGTGGGAGCAGAGATTGAGGAAGAGACTTGAAGGGGTCATATTAGAATTGGCCTGGAAGGAATGAAGAGTGGGTTAGACAGCCCTGGCTTGTTTGGCTCAGTGGATAGAGCACTGGCCTGTGGACTGAAGGGTCCCAGGTTCAATTCCGGTCAAGGGCACATGCCTGGGTTGTGGGCTCAATCCCCAGTGGGGAGGGGGGGGCGTGCTGGAGGCAGCTGATCACTGGTTATCTCTCATCATTGATGTTTCTCTCTCCCCCTCCATTCCTCTCTGAAATCAGTAAAAGTATATTAAAAAAAAAAAAAAGAGTGGGTTAGACAAAAGATTCCTCAGGGCAGTCTCAGAGTCAGGATGGCAGGGTACTGTGCACCATGGAAATGAACTGGACCAGTGTTTCTCAAACTTCCCAGTTAAACTCTTTAAATAGTTAAACATAAGCTTACCATGGTAGCCCACTCTCTGTGACCCAAGAGAATGGAGAAGTTAGATCCACAAAATGGCCTGTCATAAATGCTTATAGCAGCTTTATTCATACTTGCTCCAGACAGAGCAACCCAAATACTCTTCAGTGGGGAATGGGTCAACAAACTGCCTCCTCCGTACAATGGATGCTACTGGGCAGTAAAAAGGGAGGAACTACTGGCACACACAACATCACGATGAATCTGTAGTTAAATCAAAGAAGCCAGATTCAAAAGGCTACACAGTGACTGATTCTGAAAACATGAAACGTTTGTGAATTGCCCAATGCAGAACAAGGTTTGTGCCACGACTGAAGGCTCTGTTGTGTCCATCACACACAGAGTGTTTCTCTCCAGTGGGCATTTGTCCATGTGGCCTAAGGCTGGAGCCAGGAACAAAGGCTGAACCACACTTTCTGTATGCATGAGAGCTCCCTCCAGTATGAACTCTCTGATGTTGAGTGAGGGTTGACCTCCTGCTGAAGGCTTTTCCACAATCACCACACTCATAGGGCTTTTCTCCAGTATGAACTCTTCGGTGTAGGGCAAGTTGTGAGCTCTGACTGAAGGCTTTCCCACATTCAATGCACTGGTAAGGCTTCTCCCCAGTGTGAACCCTTCGATGCTGAACAAGAGTTGAACTCCGGCTAAAGGCTTTGCCGCACTCATTACAAATATAGGGCTTCTCTCCCGTGTGGATCCTTACATGTTCAGTGAGGTGAGAGTTAAAACCAAAGGCTTTGCCACACTCATTACAAACATAGGGCTTCTCTCCAGTGTGCACCCTGTGATGGAGAAAAAGGCTTGAGCTCTGACTGAAGGCCTTCCCACACTGGTCACATACATGGGGCTTCTCTCCAGTGTGGATCCTCTGGTGCTGAATAAGGCTTGAACTTCGACTGAAGGCCTTCCCACACTGATCACACCCGTGTGGTCTCTCGCCAGTGTGTATTCTCTGATGCTGTGTTAACTGCGGGCTCTGGCTGAAGCCTTTTCCACATTCATTGCATTTGTATGGTTTCTCTCCTGTGTGAATGACTCGATGTTGAATAAGACTTGAACTACGACTGAAGGCCTTCCCACATTCACTACAACTGAAAGGTTTTTCTCCAGTATGAAGTCTCTGATGGAGAACTAGGTGGGAATTGAGACGAAAAGTCTTCCCACATTCATTACATTTAAATGGTTTACTTCCAGTGTGAACCTGGTGGTGCAGAATTAGGCCTGAGCTGAGAGCAAAGGCTCGCCCACACTGACCGCATTTGTAAGGTTTTTCCCCAGTGTGACTTCTCTGATGTCTAGTTAGGTCTGAATTGTATCTGAAGGTTTTGCTGCATATTTCACATTTAAAAGCTCTCTCTCCTGTTTTATTTCTTTGAAGTCTAACAGCATTTTGATTCAGATTCAAGTTTCCATCAAAGGTACCACCTTCCTGGGTTCCTCCTCCTGGAGACCTTTCCCTGCACATGGCAGTTTCTTTCCTAAAAACTCTCTTGTGAAGATGAAGTTTCTTGAAACTCTGCCCAACAGAATCCCACATGTGTCCTACTTTATCCTCAGGTTCCCAAACTCCCTGCAACACAGGTGCCTGTGGATTGCACCCCGAGAATCTTCTTGATATCACTTCTGGGGTTTTTACTTCTTCAGAGCATTTCTGGTTTAGAATGGACAAGTCTTTCTCGGTCCCAATCTCAAAATCTGTTACACAAAAGCAGAAAGGCATTATTGAAGAAAACCATCCATTAGGGATAATATCCAAAATGCGTCGAAAAGCACCCATAAATTATTCTGTAAAAGATAAATATAGGTGACAGGCAGAATTGAGAAGTAAGGATGACCAGTCCACAGGGTAAAAATATTTAGGTTCATTAGTAATCAAAGGAATGAAATTTAAAACAAATTATAATTTTTCACCTATCAAATTGGCAAATTAATCCATTCAGCAAATATTTAGGCCAGGTATGTGCTAGGTAAGGAATATAACAGGAAGGCAAATACAGCCTCTGACCTCCTGAAGCTTACATATTATTCAGGTAGATAGACAATTAAGCAAATTTTTAACAAGGATGAAAAATCACGTGACAGGGAAACTACACAGAAATGTGGGAAATACAGCATGGCCTCCAAGCTGGTCTACATGATTACAGAAGACCTCTGGGAGGAAGTGGTTTCAGCTAGAGCCTGACGATGACACAGTTAGCAATGGATGTGACGTGTGACAAAATCCATCAAATTCAAGAATCTCACTGTGGCGGCAGCAAGAAGTATGAGGAGGGGAGAATGGCAAGATGGGACAGGGAATGGTCATGAGGGCACCAACACAAGCTCAAGAACCTTAGACTTGTCCTGGCCAGATGGCTTGGTTGGAGTGTTGTTCCGTACACCAAAAGGTGGAGGGTTCAATTCGTCATCAGGGCATATACCCAGGTTGCAGGTTTGATCCCCAGTTGGGGCACGTGCTGAAGTCAACTGATCGATGTGTTTCTCTTACATCAATGTTTCTCTCTCTCTCCCTTCCTCTCTCTAAAATCAATTCAAACAAACAAACAAAAGAAAAACCTTAGGCCAGGGGTCCTCAAACTACGGCCCGTGGGCCACATGCCAATACAAATATTGTATTTGTTCTCGTTTTGTTTTTTTACTTCAAAATAAGATATGTGCAGTGTGCACAGGAATTTGTTCATAGTTTTTTTTTAAACTATAGTCCGGCCCTCCAACGGTCTGAGGGACAGTGAACTGGCCCCCTGTTTAAAAAGTTGAGGACC
>NW_005872146.1:37248-39608 GCF_000147115.1 Myotis lucifugus
TATAAAGAATAGAAGTTTTACATATATATATATATATATATATATATATATGTAATTGCAGTCTCCATATATATATGGAGAGAGAGAGAGAGAGAGAAGAATCTGAACATTAGCATGCAAAAATATCCAGTACCTAGTTATTATTTTCTATAGTCTTTTAGTATTCAAACAAAACTCCTGTTAAATTCTATTTCCTCCCTGATGTCTCATATAATGAGAGTTTTAAAAATAGATTTCATGCTGTCATACACGTATTACCCCTTTTCTTTGGGACACTTGGTAAAAACGTTCCACTGTTCTCAACTCTGTGGGGACAGAGCTGCTTACTACCATGTGGGTGACCTCACCCCCTGTCATCGGTGTTATGACAGACCCAGCAGAACCAGAATCCACCAAAATGTGCCAAAACAGAATCCAGAAAACAAGAGATAAGTGAACAGGCAGAGCTCCAGGCATATGGCTGCCAGGGCCTTCTGGATGATTGCAGGGAACAGCAGCAGGGGTGAGGCTCTGCTGCCTCCCAGAGGTCATCTGTGGTAGGACAGCACATATAAAGGAAATCTCCACAGAAGGTGACAAACGGACACCAGCCCAAGGATGCTAATAAGGTCACTGCAACCACAGCCCAAGAGTCCCTGTGCAGGTTCGCTGCTGGAACTAGAACAGCAAGCTCTGAGGACAACCAGTGCCTCAGGCCCCAGGACACATTAATACTGAGAAACATCCTATCCCTCATGCAATGCTCATCAGGTTCCACCTGGCACCTGTCACCAACAGACTTTGAGGCCTTTGGGGTAATTACTTCTAAAGTAAGGCAACTGCCCTAGGTCGTGGATAGAGTGCCAGCCTGGTGACTGAAGAGTCCCAGGTTGGATTCCGGTCAAGGGCACATGCCCAGGTTGTGGGCTCCATCCCAGAAGGGGGCATGCAGGAGGCGGTCGATCAATTATTCTCATCATTGATGCTTCTCTCTCTCTCTCCCTTCCTCTCTGAAATCAATACAAATTTATTAAAAAAACAAAAATTAAAAATAAAGCAAGGCACCTGTGTTCACTACTGCTCCTCTGCATGAGAAAACCTCACAGAAATAGAACCACCTTTTCTCATCCAACTGAAAGGCCTGGACACTCGGACACTCTGTGGGGGCTGCTCCGTCAGGGGTGCCAACGCACCCACACTATGTCCGGGCAGCCCTTTCTCCCACCTCCCCAGACAGGACTTCAGGTTCCTAAATGAGGACTCTTCTCATGAGCACTGTGGGGAGCTGACACCACACTGGGCATTCCGTTCAATCATGGCACTAACCATACATGACAGCCTAATACCGTTGCAAATTTAGAACAGCACAATCAACACTTTAGTCAAATTTACAACAAAACAGTGGCTTTTAGAATCATGTTGTTGTTGTTGTTGTTGTTGAAATATATAGTCTTTGGATGTTATAGTCATGTGCCCTTGACTGGAATCAAACTTGGGACCCTTCAGTCCACAGGCTAACACTCTACCCACTGAGCTAAACCAGCTAGGACAGAATGATGGTTTTAAAAAACAATTCAGCTCTTAATTTATCTCTAGTGAAAAAAGGCATGCATGCGCTCAATAACATGTATTGCACACCCAGGGAGTCTTCTGAGTCATGGGGATGCTCTTTATCTTGATAGAGATCTGGTTGACATAGTTGTGTCTCTGTTAAAACTCAGCAACTTTATGCTACTAGAGGTAAATTCCATCCAAGCAGGAAATGCTGGAGAAAATTTTGGAGAAAGGTTCAGGGTGGAAATAATACAAGTAATTGCAGTCCTAGGTACTAACAAAGGTGAGGATATGAGTGATGATGTGTTATGTCAGTGGTCGGCAAACCTGTGGCTTGCCAGCCACATGCTCTTTGGCCCCTTGAGTGTGGCTCTTCCACAAAATACCGACTTCTGCGCATGGGCCACGAAGTTTCAATCACACTGTACGTGCGCGCCCACACGTGGTATTTTGTGGAAGAGCCACACTCAAGGGACCAAAGAACCGCATGTGACTCGCGAGCCGCAGTTTGCCGACCACTGTGTTATGTACTTTGACAACTGACCAAAAATAGGAGGATAACGGGGAGAGAAAGGTGGAAAGCAGAACACGTCGCTGGTCATCTCAGCAGTTGGGAGTCAGAGATAGCACTTAGTGATGACAAGTCAACTAATAAAAGTATGTTCAACAGAACAAGGTAAACACTTAAAAAATATTATTGACTAAGATCGGGAGATGCAGGAGAAAAAGAATAGAAGTTTGTGTAATAGGTAGGTAACCAATAGCTACTGTCTAAAGGAGGAAGATAGAAAGGCTATTATATAAAGAAGAAATGAAGCTGTTATACA